>NC_051177.1:12192692-12402559 GCF_013339695.2 Rhipicephalus sanguineus
TCGGGCGAATAAGGCAACAGGCTAGAATAACAAACAACACTTTATTGCTGCGCTAGCAATAACGTGTAAATGTCGCGTAGAGGGATAGTCCGCTCTAGTAGAAAACAAAGGGTAACGCTTACACCTTCGGTCGATGTTCGGCTCGCGGACCTTGGGGCGGTGAGGTGGTACCTCGCAGGTCAGCAGAGCAAGAGAGACCGTCTCTCTTCCTGGTCGGCAGTTTTTTTCACCTCCCGTGTCCCTCCCCACCGCGAGGATTGTTTCCCTCGCAGGGTGAGTTCCCTTTCCCGTGAGCCGGGATGTGAGGAATGGCGCGAGGAGCGGCGGGAAAGAGTGGTTGCCTGGAAAGGGGCGACGGTGCTCCTCTCCTAGTAGCTCCTTGGCTCCCACCGTCAGTTCGCGATCGCGCCAGCGTTAAGGAAAGGAAATGGGCGCGCGTGCTCTCCCACACCGTTGGCTCGAAGAACAGGAACGAAGGAGCCAACGGCTTCCTCCTTTCGCCTTTTTTTTTGCTGTTTTGTGAGTTTTGATCAGCCAACCACAGCTCACGCCTTTCGTACATCGCTGCTGCCCTCGCAGGTAGCCCGGGTAGCCATCGCCGCCATCGCAACTGATCGCGAGCGCTTGGTTGGCGGAGTCCACTTCCGTGAGTTGTTGCATACCACCGTATTCCTCTTTTGCTTGCGTGCTGTGCAAAAGCGCTGCGGACTGCTTGAATTTTCGACTTCTCGTGTAGCGATGGCCAGCGTCAATAAGTGCAAGAACCTTGACTTTGCGACGAAGTTGAAAGCCATACAGCGTGTTGAGGCGGGCGAAAAAACTTCGGCAGTGGCGGACGACATTGGGATACCACGGAGCACGCTGAGCACCTTGTTGAAGAACAAGGCAGATATCAAGGCAAAGGCGGCAGAGCAGCAAATGTCAGGAGCCTGTCGTGTGCGCGCTCCTGCCCACGGGAAAGTAGAACAGGCACTCTATGCCTGTTTCCTAGAAGTGCGCGCAAAGAACATTCCTGTTGATGGCCCAATGCTGTTGGCTAAGGCCAAATGGTTTGCCGCTGCACTCGGGGAAGACAATTTCGCCGACAACACTGGGTGGCTTCATCGATTTAAAAAACGCTACAACATCGGTGGCAACACCATTTTTGGCAAAAACGAAGCCGGAAGCGGCCAGGACATCCAGCAGTGGATGACAAAGGAGTGGCCGAAAATCTCCGCGAAGTTTTCACCTGAGGAAATCTTCAACGCCGACGAGACCGGTCTATCTTGGCAAATGCTGTCTAGCAAGACTCTCGTCATCCGGGGTAGCACTTGTCACGGCGGCAAAATGAATAAAGTCCGCGTGAGTGTTCTGCTGGCAGCCAACATGGATGGGTCTCGGAAGCTCCAGCCCTTTGTGATGGGGAAAGCAAGGGCACCGCGCTGTTTCAAGAACTCTAAGCAGCTCCCTGTTCGCTACGCATCGAACAAGGTGTGGATGACGCGTCAGCTATTCACAGAATGGCTGCAAGCGTGGGACATCGAGCTGGGTAAGTCGGGGAGTCTCGCTTGCCTTCTTGTGGACAACTGATTGGCCCACCACGCCACCTGCGAGCTCAAAAACATCGAGCTGAAGTTTCTGCCAGCCAACAGGACAGCGAAGCTGCAACCGCTCGACCAGGGCATCATCTAGCCCTTCAAGGTGGGCTACAGGAGGCGACTCCTTGATAGGTTGCTGGTCAACCTCCGCATGGGCACCGAGCTGAAGGTTGACCTGCTTGGTGCCATTCAAATGATGACGGGTGCCTGGCGAGATGTGAAGACGGACACTGTGGCCAACTGCTTCCGGAAGGCCGGCTTCGTGACGGCGAAACTTGCGGAAATCGGTGAAGACTCTGATGACGAGTGCATAAACGACGCGTTTCACAAGTTGTCGTCCCTCTACCCGGCTGCCGTTCCACCCGAAGTGTCTGCGGACAATTTCGTGGAAGTGGACTGCATTGTTCAGGCTGTTGCGAGCATCGCTGACGAGGACATTGTAGCTGCGGTCGCAGGGACCCAGGATGCCCAGGCCGACATCTCAAGTGGCGACGATGATCGTCCGGACGAGACGGCAGCTACACGTGCGTACTCCGCCGCTGAAGTGGCGGGAAGCGTTCGGCTCGATTCGCCGTTGTTGCGGCGACATGGAGGAAACTGGGCTGTCTCACCTGGACAGCCTCGATAAAATCGAGGCCAGCGTCTTCAACTTCATTTCGAAGACAAAGAAGCAGGCCAAGATAAGAGATTTTTTTTCACGCAAATAAAACATTGTGTTGCATCATGTGTGCGGAATTAGTTGTCATTCTTGAATGCGCCGATTGTAGGTGATCGTCCGCCACTGGTAAGGTCTCGGGACCTGTATTTTTTTTATATAGAATTTTTCATATATTGAAGTAATTCGCGATCCCCTTCGAGTTCGATATATCCGTGTTCTTGTTTTTATGAAATTTTTGTTTAACTGTGACCAACCAAAGTTACTCACAGTGCAACAAATGTATTGAATCAGAGCCGACGAAAGTGTCAAACAAATTCATCAGGGGTAAAAGGAACGATGATGGTAATGCTGATGAAGGCATTGATTATGATGTCAGTGATCAACGCATTGAAACAGAGCCAGCAAGAAAAGTTCCCACGTTGATAGAGCTCGTGTTATGTGTTCCCAGCATGCATGTACATGGTCTGTCCCAAAAGTTCCCGAAATTTTTTTTGTTATAAATGATTTATTCAGTGTTAGTTTACAATCTCTTCAGAAATCTTTAAAGTACTCTCCCTCTGCTTTGACGTACAGTTGCCAATGCTTTACCCAATCATTGAAGGCGCCCTGGAAGCCGTCAGCTGGAACCCCCTTCGCCGAGGTTGTCACAGATGCTTTTACCGTCTCCATCGTCTCATGCCGAGTTCCTTTCAAGGTTCTTTTGATCATTGGCAACGGCTGGGGCAGCATTGCCACACCCATTTTGGCCAGCTACATAGAGACAATGAGCGCAGTGTGGGTCCGTCATCTTGCTCGTCAGGGCATGATTTTCACGCAGACTTTCCTCATTTAAATATCCTCCATCAAAACATGATGAACGAAAGTTTTGGGCATTCTTCTGCGATCACTCGAACACTTAATCGCCTGTCCTTGTCCAAAACTTGATGCATTTTGGGCACCGAGTCGTCCGTTTGTGATTTTGATGGGCGTCTTGAGTAGGTCATCGTCGTTGACAGACTCCTGACCTTTCCGGAACCTTTTGTGGCACATGAAAGTTTGGCTTTGCTTCATTGCGCTGTCACTTTATGCTTTCTGAAACATTTCGAGCATCTGCGCCCCGTTTTAACGGGGTTTCCCACAAAACATGATTGCATAACGCTGCTCCAAAAACTGGTCCATTTTTTAGTAGATACCTCTGCGCAAAGCACCCGCAAGCAACCGAAACCACACTCGTTTTGAAACTTATATCCTCCTCTTCTCCGCACAAAGCGCCGCTCCGCCAAGCGGCGTTGCCGGCAACCAAAAAAATTCTGGGAACTTTTGGGATAGACCATGTATGTAGGCAATTTTCTCCTAAAAATAAAGCTAAGTTTTCTTGGGTTTCGGATTATTCCCTCTTTCATCTGTATTGTTATAGCATACATGAGAAAAAAAATTGACATCTATTGGCGAACCCTATGAGCGTCGAATTCTTTTTGGAAAAAAACTTTCCTAGATGGTCAAATTACTTTATTGTCAATTTTGAATGTACAAAATGTGTAAAGTCAGGAAGAAATTCTAAAAAAAGAATGAGGAACAGTATTTTGATGTCAGTGTCACTCAGAACTGTATATGTTCAATAGTATTTCTGTGTGCGGTATTGCTTGAAAGACGGGCCTACCCCCGCCACGGTGGTCTAGTGGTTATGGTGCTTGACTGCTGACCCGAAGGTTGCGGGATCGAATCCTGGCCGTGGGGGCTTCATTTTCAATGGAGGCGAAAATGTTTGAGGCTTGTATACTTAAAGGGGTACTGACACGAATATCTTCAGTTGTCGTTTTTTTGCGTCAAATGAAAGGTCAAGCCCTCAAGAGCCTAGAAAAGGTAGTGCTAAGCATGAAAGCGCCATGAAAAAGTAATTACAGTATGCTTTTAAAAGCTAGTTTCGGTTCCTACTGTACCCTGACGTCACAACACGGTATGAGCTTCTCCTCACGTGCTCGCACAATACAGTGAAACCTCGATGATACGAATCTCACGGGACCACCAAAAATATTCGTATCATCCGAAATTCGTATCAGCAGAGAGCATGGAAAATTAGCATGCGACAAAAGAAAACTGGCGTACATTTTCATTTATTGTTTTTCAGGGCCGCAGCAACGCCCGCAAGAACCCTGAATGATTGTCAGTCAAGTTTTTAGATGTCGGCAATCATACCAGCACTCATAAATATATGGCCCGTACGCGCGTATTTATTTAATGAACCAGGTGTGTTGTGACCCGCGACAGCAGTAGCCCCTTTAAAATTTTAGTATGTTTTTTTTTGCATGACATCGGAGTACTGCAGCAAAAGTAACGAAAGAAGCGCTTTGACGCGATGGATCAAGGCCACAAAATTACAGAACCACGGTCTTGTGTTATGATTTTGTTATCGCGGAAGTGTTGGTGATGTTTTGGGGATATTTACGGCCATGCCCGCACAAGTGCGACATCAACGGTCGCGCATGTTGACATTGTGAGGTGTGACTCCTTCGCAAAGACCGTCCTGGTCTTCTTTCGGGCCTCGTCCACCTTTCATAGGATGTCTGATGCACGAGGCATGTACGTGTAAACACAGTACAACGACAGGAGCCCGCGTCGACGCGTTAGAAAAAGAAGCATGGCGCTAATATCCTCTGTAATCTAAACGCGAAGGCACACGGAGGCACTTAAGAGTTTCAAAGATTCGCGCACACAATCTCGGAGGCCGTGACGCGTCTCTGAAGGTTTATTCTGACCGTAAGAAAAGTGTTTTTCTCACACCGTGATTCTGACGATTTGGCGGTGCGGCGCGCAAGCCCACGCTTGCGTTCCCGCGCTCGCACATGCTTGGCGCACCTTCCGGGACAGCACGGACAGCACCTCTTCGTACCTGTTCGGTAGCATACGTTCGTATCAAACATCACTGGGTGAAAATTCGTTCACAACAACCGTACTCCATTGCATTGCAGGCTAATGGGCCTTGGCCGGGACCAACGAAAAATTCGTATCACCCTGAAATTCGTATGCGCTGTGATCGTATCACCGAGGTTTCACTGTATATAGTGACGTTTCCACGGCCGCTCCGCACCATGGCTCTGTTGATGACACACAAGCGGCCATTTTGGAAGTTTTGATGATGCAGAAGCGGCCATCTTGGAAGTTTTGGTACCTAACGTCATCACAACTAGCCAGACTGCTGCGTGAAGTCACCAGAATTTGTACTGTAGCCTGACGTCAAGCTAGTGTCGATGTCAGTAGGTGCGCCATGGAAAAATTGACTTTAATATCAAATTAAAATATCTTATCAGCATTTGCTGATCTTCACACTTGCTCCAAGCCGTCAATGCATACAGGAGATTTGTATGGCAGAGTAAACGCGCCTTCAAAAAAAGGTGTCAGTACCCCTTTAAATTTAGGTGCACGTTAAAGAACCCCAGGTGGTTGAAATTTCCGGAGCCCTCCACTGTGGTGTCCCTCATAATCATAGCGTGGTTTTGGGACGTTAAACCCCAGATATTATAAACACAGGTCTACGCATGGCCCCTTATCACACTCTGCATGCATAAAACGCGTGTCTGTTCTCCTCTTGGTGTTGTGTTGGCACACAGGTGTTGTAGGACGAACTGGTTGAATGCTTTTCGTCAAGTGAAGATGAGCTGTCCTCTTCTGAAGAAAAGCTGTCCTCCAATTCAGTCTCGGTAAATGGAGCAAAATCAGAGTCTGGAGGTGTCATCGGGGTCGGTGTCAAGAGAACAGGCAGTGCTATCGGCCCTATCGCCGCTTTGCCTTGCATCTGAACTCGAAGGAAACTCGGTAAACAAGGAGAGCGAGAATACCCCGTGAGCATCGGTGATAAACTAGCTTATAGCAGCACCAATAAAGACGGAGGGACATCAACTTCCGCTGCCCCTGCAAGGGAAGCTAAAAATCGTTTCACGTGCCTCCATTTCGGTCCTGTGCCGAAACGGAAACCATGAAAGGGCATTGCTGCAGATCGCACTACGTGCTCAAGTTAGAAATCAGTTCTGTTTACCTCCGCCAGAAGGTAGCGCAATCCAACTTCAAATGCTTCTTTTAAGTCCTAGGAGGTGGCAGCACCTTACAGTGAGCATGCATCGTCATTACGGCACGAAATTTTAAACGGGGAGTTGAAACCGTACCCGTACAGCAATGACCTTGCGGGGCAGAAAACCGCCACCGTACATGTACGGCAAAAACCCTCAAAGGCTTAAGGTAATAAAAAGGTGTCATGTATCGTTGCTATAGCACTGCACGGAATTATGTGGAGGGCCAAGCTTCCAGAGCTCCACCACTGAATGAGTTATTTGTTGTTAGAAGGGCCATTGTGTATGACAGGTACTGCAGAACTCTTGCCTTAGGCCCTAAGTACTGTTTTAAGCCTACCATGAAACATTAGATGTTTTATCCTAGCCACGCGGCACAACTGGACTGATACCTGAAGAAAAGCGTTCGCATTTTATTTCACATTGTGTTGCCAGTAGGGGTGTGCGAATAGTGAAATTTCATCTCTAATTGAATAGCGCCGAATAGTGGTCAGAAATTTCAAATATCGAATAGTATAGTTACACGAAACGTGTACCGCCAGTTATGGCAAGGAAAAGGACATATAAAGGGCGCTACGGCTTGGTCACACTTATGATATGCGCTTATTTTATGGCCGCGAAGGCATGTTGATAGAAGAGCCGCCATTCCATTCAGCAGCGCCACTCCTGCCCTTCTAACGGCTAACAGAGAAGGGGGGGGGGGGTTACGGTAGCTAGTGTCTTAGTTTTTTTCCCCCTATGGTCGTGCAATACGGTTCATCTGACAGCGGTAAGGTTGCACTTCATCGCCGTGGGTGTTCTGGGCCCAAAAATATTCTGGCGCCCGTTCACAGCAGCGTTTTAACTGCATGCCGGAACGATGGGAGAGTCTGAATGAATGGTGCAGTGCGGCATTGCGACTTCGCAGTGTGAACAAACGAATTTTCACATGTGAAGCATCACAGAGGGTTCCGTAGGCCAAAGTCGGGATGTTTTACGGCGCTTGCGGCATACGCGACTGAACTATGCAAGAAGTCCATGCCTTCATTTCAGAAGCGTGAACAAACGAATTTTCACATGTGAAGCATCACAGAGGGTTCCGTAGGCCAAAGTCGGGATGTTTTACGGCGCTTGCGGCATACGCGACCGAACTATGCAAGAAGTCCATGCCTTCATTTCAGAAGTGAAGTTGTGAAGGGCTTGACAATTTTCTCATGTGTTTTATTACGTGTGGAAATGACATAATCTCCTTTAAAATATACATGCACTCTCTTCTGAACCAGGATATCAGTGAAATTTTTAACAAAAGGCCTACTGTAACGACGTTAGCGTTAGTTCTATCCACCACAGCCTAACCAAGTTGCACCATTTCCCTTTGTCGCGTTTTAGATATTCGTCCTGTCACATTATTCGAAGCTTCGAATACTAGCTATTCGATAGTCGAATCGAATTATTCAATTAGGTATTATTTGAATTCGAAACTCAAATATTCGCACACCCCTAGTTGCCAGCATCAAATTGTGCCTTACGCAGATTAAGGTTTCTGTCCCTGTGTCCGACCTATGGTAAATTACTGGAGCGAGAAAGTTGAAGGACACTTTGTAAATTCCAAAGCATGTTTGGCGAAAGCCTGTGGCCATTCGACTGACTATGCCACCGGGGCGCTTGGGAGCATCATCAGGCTCTTAGGAGCCATCCGACTAACTTGACTGCTGCAACGAGACGTCAGACGAAGGAGCGTTGCCATCACATGATTGCCGAGGGAGTGTGAGGGGGAGAGGCCACAGCTGGCACGGTTCCAGGTGTATGAGACATTAAACAAGGGCTGACTTCTGGCCTTTTTGGTACGACATATCTGAAGTGTTTAGCGCAGAATTATGAAGACGGGACAAGAAGGGAGAACATATACACAGGCGCTAACTTACAACAAATGATTTATTTGAATCCTGATCACACATATTTATACACTTGAGAAAAAATCACGCATGCGCAGGTACAGCACTGTCGAGGAACACCAGTTCTTTGTTAGTCAGCGATAGTGACGGGGTGCTAACACAAACTTCGCCAAGCCTATGAATAGTTGCCGATTCGATGATTAAACGAGGTGTTTCGTCAAGGTGCCTACGGACAATGAAACATTTATCACAAAGCGGAACGCAACCACACGCACTGCAGTTTGTGGCTAACCAGCCATCGCTGCCTTTCCTGACATTGTTGCAGTGCTCCCTGAGCCTGTCGTTAAGACAACGCCCCGTCTGTCCTACATAATGCTTACCACACGATAAGGGGATCTGGTAAAAAACACCTTCCTTGCAGGGCACGCAACGTGCCTTGTGGTTCTTACTGCAGCCAAGCCTTCCTTGAGCAACTGGGTTGCTGCTTTTGCAAAGTTTAGCCAACTTATTTGAGGCCGTGAACACGACGCCAACGTTTACACGAGCACCCACCTTTTTTAGGTTGTGGGATATGCTTTGTGGATACGGTATAGCGGCAAACTTGTTTCGGCCGTCAGAATTAGCTGTTATTCCGGCCTGACGATTGGAAGGCAGTTTTTTTAGCAAGCATTCTGCAACCGATACAACAAGGTGATCGGGATAACCTGCTTGCGTGAGGCGAGTTCTCTGGCAGTGAAGGCTCGTCTCCAAAAGATGAGAACAAGATTTCTTTAGAGCGTTATCGAGGCAGTGCCGGATAATGGACCTTTTTACCAGTTTTGAGTGGGAGGAGTGGAAAGGCAACGACGACTTGCTCTCCCTAGGTTTGTAAGACCAGCACGTGTGATTTTCGTGGAAATGAAATCGTACATCGAGGAACCTTATTGTACAATCCTCGCCCGGAAGTTCGTGAGTGAGCACAAGCGGCTGTAGGCAATCACGTGCCAGTGTTAATATGTTAGTGGCTTGAGATTCGAAGGAACCTTTGTCAGATTTGATGAAGAACAGATAGTCATCCACATACCTGAAGCATTTAAGAACATTTGTGCCCGTAAAACACGTCAAGAGGACTCTGATAAGACTGGCTAAAAACAAATTGCTAAGGACAGGCGCAATACAAGATCCAATGCAAATGCCTTGCTTCTGAATAAAAAGTTTCCCATCCCATTGAATGTAAGTGGAGTTGAGGTACAAGGCTAAAAGATCTAAAAAATGCCTGGTTGAGATACCTGATGCATCCTTGAAATCTATCCAGCCAAGCTGCAAAAGGGCATCCTTGATGCATTTCAGTAACCCATCACGAGGCAGAGAGTAAAAGAGGTCCTTAACATCTACAGAGATGGCAGAAAGGCCTTCGTTGGAGTGCAAGGATATAAAGTCCAAAACATCCTGGGACCTTTTCACTAAGAATGGGTCATCCACCTCCAAGACGTTCGAGCTTCTCTTGTAGGAAGAGAGCCAAGGCCTTCTGCCACGTGTCTGTTTCGGAGACAATCACCCTAAGGGGAGTTTCTGGCTTATGCGTTTTGGCGCTGAAGAAAACCTCGAGACATTCTTTTTTGCATTTCACAATTTTCGCCAGCACTTTATCTAGATGAAGCTTCTCACAAAGGTCCTTTGCTCTGTTCTTCATGTTTGACATGCGCACATCGGCCCGACACTCAAAAACAGCAGAACCCGTTTAGAAGAGCGATGAATTGGGCTAGTTGGTGGTCGTTCATGGTCCTCGTCTACCGTCCTCGTCTCGTCATCTGCAGCACAACAAGGAAAGCAGAACCCGCTTTGCTTGCTTTCGAAAGGAAAACACTATGTGACATCACAGCAAACCCCCCTTCCTTATCCACGGCCAATACACAACGAATTTTCTTTAAGATGGGAAACAACATGTTTAACAGGAATTTTTGAGGATGCTTGCTTACATCTGTTCAGGACGTCAACTCCTTCAGAGATGCAACGCGCTTCTTCTGAATCAACAGCCTAACGGGACGCACGACGCACATGTGCAAGCAGTTCAGGAGCGGATTGCCAAGGTTCCACTGCGAACTTGGGTCCCAGGGAAAGTACACGCCGGACGTCACCTGGGATATCCAAAGGTTCAACCATGTGGATGGCACTGCTGTCTTTCGGTAGCTTCGGAGCCAACCGCGCCCGCAGCACGAAGAGCATGCCGCTCCAGGTGCACTCCGTGACCTGTTCAGCGAAGCGGAGATGAATCCGAAGCTGTCGAAGAGCTGTGAAGCTGTCGATACACTCGAGCTTGTCTGTAGCAATCAGATTTCAGAATCCTGGTAATCCTTTTGCCATGTCCCGTCGAAGGGAGAAAACTGCAGAAGAGCAGTCGCACGTCCTCAGGAAGCAACCCGTTGCGGATGCAGAAAGAATAAGAGCAGGCCCTGCACGTAGCAGCGGCCATAAGCGTGATGATGGCGTTAGGATCCGGATGAACAAATAGAAAGGGGCCATTTGTACTAGAAATGAATTTAGCAAGGGCTGACTTCTGGCCTTGTTGGTACAACATATCTGAAGTGTTTAGCGCAGAATTATGAAGACGGGACAAGAAGGGAGAACACATACAAAGGTTCCTTCGAATCTCAAGCCACTAACATATTAACACTGGCACGTGATTGCCTACAGCCGCTTGTGCTCACTCACGAATTTCCGGGCGAGGATTGTACAATAAGGTTCCTCGATGTACGATTTCATTTCCACGAAAATCACACGTGCTGGTCTTACGAACCTAGGGGGAGCAAGTCGTTGTTGCCTTTCCGCTCCTCCCACTCAAAACTGGTAAAAAGGTCCATTATCCGGCACTGCCTCGATAACGCTCTAAAGAAATCTTGTTCTCATCTTTTGGAGACGAGCCTTCACTGCCAGAGAACTCGCCTCACGCAAGCAGGTTATCCCGATCACCTTGTTGTATCGGTTGCAGAATGCTTGCTCAAAAAACTGCCTTCCAATCGTCAGGCCGGAATAACAGCTAATTCTGACGGCCGAAACAAGTTTGTCGCTATACCGTATCTACACAGCATATCCCACAACCTAAAAAAGGTGGGTGCTCGTGCAAACGTTGGCGTCGTGTTCACGGCCTCAAATAAGTTGGCTAAACTTTGCAAAAGCAGCAACCCAGTTGCTCAAGGAAGGCTTGGCTGCAGTAAGAACCACAAGGCACGTTGCGTGCCCTGCAAGGAAGGTGTTTTTTACCAGATCCCCTTATCGTGTGGTAAGCATTATGTAGGACAGACGGGGCGTTGTCTTAAGGGGGGACATGGCTTGTGGAGACCAAAAATCGTCAAAGAAAAAAGTATTTTTTTAATTATATTATTAACTTCTACAGCTATTATTTCGCATGTAAAGCCTAAGAGAAGTCTTATAAGATCAGTATTTCATCTGCAGTTTAGATCTGTGCAACGAGTACGAGCTGAACATTAAATGTTTTTGGGTCATTTATTTAGCTTGTCGGAGTGATACCTCATGATATAGAACAGCTACAGCTGTAATTACTTTTTTAACATAAAGCCCAAGCTGTGTATCACAAAGTGCTGAGAGCAGAATTCTAATTTTCTGCTCATAGATTTCTTAAAATTGATTTTGTTTTTTCTTTACGGTAGTCATGGTACAAACATTGAATTTCGATCATCTGCAGAATGACTAGTTATGATCCGATCTGAAAACTGTTTGCAGCGTTGCACTTATTGCATATAGTAGTATCTAGCTATCTGATAATATTCACTTTCTGCCGAACGGCTTTTTTCCTATTGTCTCCGGAAACAATAGAGAGGCAGCTATGTGTATCTCGTAAACCAGTTTGCTTACAAGAAAAATTATTGTATATTTGAAATCAGCATGAAAAACCAAACAAGTCTATTTAATTTCATCAGGTTTGGACATAAGATACAGAAAATATCTCCACACACCATGTCCCCCCTTAACGACAGGCTCAGGAAGCACTGCAACAATGTCAGGAAAGGCAGGGATGGCTGGTTAGCCACAAACTGCAGCACGTGTGGTTGCGTTCCGCTTTTTGATAAATGTTTCATTGTCCGTAGGCACCTTGACGAAACAACTCGTTTAATCATCGAATCGGCAACTATTCATAGACTTGATGAAGATTGTGTTAGCACCCCGTCACTGTCGCTGACTAACAAAGAACTGGTGTTCCTCGACAGTGCTGTACCTGCGCATGCGTGATTTTTTCTCAAGTGTATAAATATGTGTGATCCGGATTCAAATAAATCATTTGTTGAAAGTTAGCGCCTGTGTATGTGTTCTCCCTTCTTGTCCCGTCTTCATAATTCTGCGCTAAACACTTCAGAGACATTAAAGGCTTTCGCCTTAAAACTTAGGCCCATAGTTTCAATCGAAGAAGGTTACCTTGTAGTTATGCCTGAGATCATGTTTTCATAAAAAGCTGTCTCTGCGATTAAAAAGAATTTTCAGACTGTAAAACTCTAGCCATGAGTAGTGAAGGCAACGCACCGTTGACCTCTTATCAAGGCATAACCTTGATGAGGTCGTTCCCACTGATCGTGCTGCTTTCACTATCGATGTATAGAAGACTTTTACTATGCTTTGTCTCATGACAGGTTCTTAAATTGTGTTTGAGATTGTATTAATGAGCAAGTGCAGGAATAATTTTTTCATATGCAGATACGCATTTCAGCCGGGGATTTTCTTGAAATTTCTTCCATGTATTTAAGGTCAGTGTTGCTTCGGTGTAGAAAAGGCATTTCTACAGAGAAGTCGGGAATTTGCATAGGTTTTAAGGTTGCCCCTCTTCTTAGTGATCTTTACCTTAGCACGATTGACAAATGCATAGAGAACATCTTCGGTTATTGTGTTATTAAGGTATATTGGTTAAGTGGACGATTAATTTTATATAGTAAATGGTCGATTCCATGAAAAATAAAAAAACACTTCGTATACTTGATGTCTCCGATTTTTTCTGATAATTTTGTGTATTATGCTCGTATAACCGAATAGCACGAAATGACTATTTGTTTTCAAATAAATTTTTCAAACAAAGAAAAATCGACAAGCGTCACCGGGTGACGATATATCTTACAGAGAGTGCGTTTTGGTAAATTTGCGACCATGCTAACAGCCATGCAAGCTAAACATTACGAACATCTTCCTTGGTAGTACAAATAGAAGTAAACGAGAAATAGCTCATATAATATTCTTGAATTCTGAGCAACTTATCTTTTCTTAAAAATTCTCGAAAAACTCTGTGTTTTTGAATTCAGTCCATTTCGGGACACAATTGCTGCTTCTGTGAATGCCTTGGCTTGTTCATATTTACAGCATGGATAGGCCTTTTTGTGAGTAATAAGCCCCTGCATTTGTATTTGTCTAATTATTTTTAAAGGAATACATTTTGTTGCTCAAAACGTCAAAAAGCAAGACTGTTGGTCAATTAAAAGATTTATATAAAAAAAAGCCCTTCTCACTCCAAGCAAAAATTATTCGGATTGTTCTCAGAGGACTGCAGAATGATATTCTAGAGAAACGTGGCATCATATTTATCAGAACAAAATTACAGGTTCAAACATTGTGTTTTCAGAGCGTTGTTGTTACTGCGTAAAGGACATCTGTTGTTACAAGAAAATACAATAACACGCTTCTTTTCTTATCCGAGGTGTGTGAAGTAACTGTAATGATGCATTTTTGATGAGTGGAAAGTGTTCTGTTAAGAGAGGACATTTTGAATGAAATGCCTTTGAGCAGTTCGCGTCTGTGTCCCTCAGTCCAAAGGGCGTGCCCTCCTTTTCTTTCATCTGCTTGCTTGGAACGGAATTTATATCTTGGGCGCTGGGGGCTAATGAATGCATTGTCTCTGTGCGTCTCTTATTATGTCCCGCTGTGCCAGAATTGAAAAGTTGGTATAAGAGCCAAGGTCTCTTCAGGAAAGGAAGCGAACTTCTAGAAACCAGTCCCCCAGAGGTTTGGTTTTGTTGGTCCAAATTGTATATTTTCAAACCATATGCGATTAACAGAGCTTAAAACTGGTCGATTACAGGAAGCTCGTTGGCAGTAGTTCTGACCACGGACAAAATACGTTTTGTTTGAATCGCATCTGGTCTGCATTGGCCGTGACCGGATGTCTTTTACAGGGGTAGTGAGTTTCCACTGCTTCCTTTTTTATCTCCGGAAGCACTCGATCTCGCAAGATCGGCTCAGTGTTCTTCCAAAACAACTTCCTTTTGGGCGAGTTGGTGCTTACATTGCTTAGGTACACTTGACTGTGGCACAAAATTCATTTCGTGAAAAAGGGGCGTCGAGAAGAGAAGAAAGTTCTTGTTTGTTGTGTCGTGCCTGCCCACGCAGTGCACGCTACTCTGTTTGCACTTAGGTGTGGGCCACTCATGCAGAGAGACAACCACGGGCGAGGTAAAATGTATCGCGTAACCTGCGCAATCTACATCCCAGAGTGGCAAAGCACGTGTGGCGGGGGTCGTCAGGTTGCACAGTGGTGCTCGCCGGTCAGCACTGTCGTCATTTGTGACTTCTTAATTTATAACAGTGTCAGAAACTAAGACTCATCTACACGGTTTTTTGGGAAGCTTTATCGGTTTTATATTACACTCAAACCTCGATATAACGAACATGGATATAACGAATTATCGGTTACAACGATGTAAATGAAGAATAGTCTTGTCATAACACAGTGTTAACAAGAAACGTTTATAACGAATTTTCAGATATAACAAAGTTATTTTCGTGGCAGATGTGACTTTGTTATAATGAGGTTGTAGTGTAGCATGTTTTCTGAAGAAAAAATACAGAAGGATGAAATGATGCATGCTGCCCGTCTACCAGAACCATAGGTCGGCAAACTCACTCATGAGTCGACTCACTCAGACTCAGATTGAGCTGTGAGTCTGAGTCTGAGTGAGTCAGGCTGACTAATAATTTTGTGATTCTGAGTTCGAGTGAGTCCGGTTGAGAAAAAATTCAGTGAATCTGAGTCTGAGTGAGTCCGGATGAGGAAAATTTTGGTGAGTCTGAGTGCTAGTGAGCCCTAAAGGCAAAATATATTTCATGAGTGAGTTTGAGTGATCTCCACATATTTTTGCTGACCTATGGTCCTATCTACTCAACTTCAGCAATACTATCAGCCTTATGACGACTCACGTTTATACTCGCGTCTACTCACACATACTTTAAAGCACTAGCATTCATTCGCCACCTTACTATTTATTGGTCAGAGGCGTGAGTTACAGAGGGGTGCGGGGTGAGGGGGGTTTGACCTCTCTCCGGCCATATCTTTCGCGGGAAGTTCTTGATAAAAATATCTCGTGTGAGTCATCTCTTTCAATAAAAATGTCTTTACTGGGTTGTAACCATTGAGAACTCGAATTGAAGGTACGAGATGAAAACGCTCCAAGTAGAGCACCAGTTATATGATATTGATGTTAAAGAGCCGTGACACTATGGTTGAAAAAGTTAATTATACGCTAATGGACTCATGAGTCGACTCACTCAGACTCAGATTAAGCCGTGAGTCTGAGTGAGTCCGAGTGAACAATATTTTGGTCAGTTTGAGTCCGAGTGAGTCCGGTTGAGAAAAGATTCAGTGAGTCTGAGTGAGTGCAGATGAGGAACACTTTGGTGAGTCTGAGTGCGAGTGAACCCTAAAGGCAAAATATATTTCGTGAGTGAGTCTGAGTGAGCTTCACACTTTTTGCCGACCTACGACCAGGACTGCACTGATGTCCAAGGCACTTCATTCAAACGGTCATTTTCTTTGCAAAACACGTTCCACTCACCGAAAATGCCTCATTATTGTTATTTTGCAAACCTCAGAGAAGGAAAAAAAGCGTGTTATTGTATTTTCTTGTAACAAGAGATTCCTTTACTCAGTAGCGACAATTCTGAAAACACAGACTGAAAATTTGTAATTTTGTTGTGATAAATATGATGCAACATGTTTTTTCTAGAATATCATTCTGCCGTCCTCTCAGAACCATCTGAATAAGTTTGATCGAGATTGGGATAGGGTTTTTTTTAAAATATACATCTTTTAATTGACCCAGAGTTTTTTTTTGTTTTGAGAAACAAAATTCATTACTTAAAAAGTTACTAGACAAATACAAATGCAGAGGCTTATTATTCACATGTAGGCCTAGCTGTGCTGTAAATATTAACAAGTTAAAATGCTCAAAAAAGCAGCAATTGCGTCCCAAAATCGACAGAGTTTCAAAAACGCAGCGCTTTTCGAGAATTAAAAAAAAAAACCTAAGTTGCTCAGGATTCGGGGATATCATATCAGCTATTTCTACTTCACTTCTATTTGTGCTACGAAGAAAGTTATTCATAATATTTAGCCTGCGTGGCTGTTGGCACGGTCGCTAATTTACGAAAGCGCCCTCTTCGTAGAACAGCTGTCGTCACCCGGCGACGCTTGTCGATTTTTTCCTTTGTTCGAAATATTCTTTATTTGACAACAAATTGTGACTTTGTGCTATTCGGTCATATGGGCATAAATACATAACTATCAAGAAAATCGGAGACATCAAGTATATGACGTGTTTTTATCTTTCGTGGAATTGACCAGGCGATTTTGAATCTGCTATTGCCTCAGTAAGGGAACAAATACTTTGCGATGCTTGGCATTTCGGAAAGAAGCCTTGCCTTATATTTGAATCAATGCAATAAATGAAAATGCTAACAGAAAGAAATGGATCAGGATGCCTAACTAAAATAGGCCACTACAGTGAACTCTCACTTGTACAAACGCCGGTTTAACGAATATTTCAGAATAACCAGCTTTTAGAAAATCCCCGGCAGTTTTCCTATGCATTCTATGAAAATCTTTCAGTTAAATGAATTTCTGAATAGCGAATATTTCAGTTGAATGAACTTTTTCTTCGGACCCGGGCTCATTTTTTGAGATCAATTCAATGAAGTCTTGCGCTCTGCAGCACTGGCATAGCCGATGCGAGCCGCCCCCAAATTGCCCATCCAGGGCGACGGTGCAACATCGCTTGTGCATGCAGCACCGCCGAGGCAAAACGGTCAATGAGAATGAGCCACATGCGCTTTGGTACCTGCGTAGAACTATCAGGTTTGGAAATTGTTTCCAGTGTTTGTCCTGAACCAAAAGAAGAAGAGTGGTGCGGTGAAGTTGTAATGGCTGAGGCAGGTTTAAATTCTGTATAGCCGAGGCTGTAGGATATATGCACAAAAGTTGCGAGACTCGATGTGCCAGAGGCAGTGCACAGAAATGTGCTATCCGGACAGCTTTGTCTCTTCTTGCACTTTAAGGATGCCAGCCCAAATGAAAATTACAGTATTCTTTTAAAAATAAATTTCATTTTACACTTTTGACTTGACATCTGCTGTGCCCGATGCTGTTCCGTATTATAGTGAATATTCGCTTTATTGTACTTTCATTTAAGTGAACTATTTCTTTGGGTCCCTTGAAGTTCACTCAAATGAGAGTTCACTGTATTACATGTGCAGGCAAACCTAAAAATGGAACCACACGTCAATTTCAGGATTGTTTGCATTCGAATTTATGCTGATAGTACGAGGTTAAACTTGATTTCTTGTTGGGGTTTTGCAAGTTGGTTTACTGCTGTCTCTGACGCCAAGATGACATGCCTGGTACCACATGCAGCGCTGTTCAACACCTTTTTCAACATTGTGTTCTCTTGGCTGTAGGCGAGGGAGCGTGAGGTGTGCCTTCGAGATGTCCGCAGGTTCGACATTCCCTGCACCAGTTGGTCGGGTGACAGTGCCATGGGGTCAGTAGCACCTTTTTGTATTAGGGGATGAGATGAATGGGCAGCAAGGTTTTTCTTATGACTTGCTGTGACACAAGTTTTGTCCATCTCATTTTTGTAAGGGCGTTGGGGAAAAATTTAGTCCGGTCAGACATGACTGAATTTCCGTATGTGCACACGACATCCTCCTTTCAGCAACTGTGTTTCTTCTTTTGCTGTGAAGAGGGGTGAGCCTTTTGGCTCCTTCATATATCGAAGAATCTTTGTCTTTGCTCGATTCTTAGCCATTGTCCGTCAGATGGACAAGCATCACGTTCATCGCTGTGACCTCGTCATTTGTGAAACATCATGTCGCAAAAAGAAAGAAAGACAACAAAATGAAAACTTGTACAAAAAACACAGTGTTGTTCTTCTCACACAGTGTATGTAGGACTAAGGAACTGGAAATAAAGCTGTGCTGCCAATAAAGAAGCCTTCTACACTTGCTACTTATGTCTATAAATGGCGCACGAAGTGGTCCACATTCACAACTTCTGTCTGCAAACATGGACTCACTTTTGGAACCTCTGATAAATGGCAATTCTGGCTTTTTCAGATGATTCACGAAGGCCACTGGCGTAAATTATGGCCACTCTCTCCTGTATGACAAAAATATTGCTACATGCGCTTATTTCTTTATTTCCATGGGACAAGGAATATCGCACAAAAACGTGTTACCACTGTTCTTATAGTACATTATGGCCACCCCAAAATGTACTGCAAGAACTTTCACGATTGTTTTAGAAAGTTCTTATCAGATCGCATGCAACAATGCAGTTGAGTTAATTCTTGAATTTACATGAGCACCAGCAATGACACTGGAATATACGATGCAACATCTAGTATACCGTATTTACTTGAACCTGGGCCGATAGCCTTTATCAAATACCTGTGTATCAAACTTTAGGGTTGGTTTAGATTCAAGGACTTAAAGGGATCATGAAACACCCCTTGGGCTTGTTGAAAAAACACATCCTGCGGAAAACTGACACGGCTATGAACTGCTCAGCCAAATATTGCAGTCGTGCGCGCCGCGTAAAGGCTACAAGCGGAGCGCGAAGTTGCTGTTTTCTCAGGCGCCCTCTTTTCAAACAGAGGCCGGTTCTCACTCTCGTCGGTGGGCAGGGCGTCTGCCGGCTGACGTCATGGATTTGCTTTTCTGCGTCGCAAGAGACATAGCATCCTTATTGGCCAATAGCCATCCTAAATCAAGAGCGGTGTTTGGATCAGATGCGCTTGTTCCCATTGACACTGTGTACAGCAGTTCTTGTAGTTAAATAAACAGACTGAAATATGGAAAAACTTTGTTGTGAGTTATACATTATGGGCGTCCGCACCACTTTCTGTACTCTGAGCAAGTCGAGTGGGGATCTTTTAAATTCAAGCTGCTACCCAAATGCCAAATTGGAATCGGATTCATGCAGTGGCACTAAGCAGTTTACTGTTGTGCAGTGTGCTTGAAAAGAGGTCATGTCCGTGTGCGTGGATGCTGGTAGTAGTGTGAGGGTGGAGCTTGTGCACATGCTTGTGCTCACACACACAGCAATTACATTATGGGTGTCCGCACCAGTTTCTGTACTCTGAGCAAGTCGAGTGGTTATCCTTTAAATTCAAGCTGCTACCGAAATGCCAAATTGGAATCGGATTCATTGATTGTTGGTGTTGAGGCGAGGAATCGCTATCAAGTCCACCCAAGGATCAACAAGGATAACATGTTATCCCAGCATTTGAGAGCAAGCTAAGGCATGACATCGCATTACCCTTACACCCTTGAACACTGGAGTAACAGCTATGACCGTCCTTATGTAACATTGAGATGGCTCCTGTGTGTGCTCCCCTAAATCTACAACAACAAAAGTTCCTTTGCTAATGCTTGTCCTCGTCTGAGGCACTGCATGCAGGTAGCATAGATATTAGTACTGGTGGCTCATGCTAGGACAAGCTTCTGTTGTGCTACTTTTGAAGATTCTGGTCAGTAATAATAGCAACCCTGCAAAGATCATTCCAATAAATGCATGCAGGCCATCATGTGGCACTCTGTGGTTGAAGTTGATTGACTGCAGAGTGCAACATAGATTTTGGTTTAGCCTTCAAGTTACTTTGGGACACCTGTAATTTTATTTGTGCTGGCAGCATGGGCATGTAGTTGCTTTTCAATGGCACATTGCTAGAGCTTACATTCATAGTGCATCTGACTTTCTTCCTTTTCTAGTGTTTACATACCCCTCTTTGACCCAGACACCAACATGCTGTTCCTGGCTGCTAAGGTACCCGCTCCTTTACTCCTAATAATCTTAAAATTTTTCACTGGTTATAGACGATTTTCCGCAGCGGCGCACGGGCGCTGCCATGTTTGATCATGTGATCGTAACTGGCCTTCCCCCAGCCATTTTCCCCAGCCAACGCATTGGGCCAGCGAAGCGGCCGTGCTGTACCCTGGCCGTACCACACAAGCTGGTTGCAGCAGGGTTAAGCAAGTCACATGCTTGCGCAGCAAAACATAGTTCTACATGTAATTGCCTCAAAGTTGAAATTGTTGAGACATCTGCGTTTGTTTGGTACGTGCCACGCCACAATGATAAGCGATATGTTTAATCTACTTCGTATTTATGGTGTATGCCTTTAATTGTTGTATTAGCAATCGCCAGTAGCTGGGGTTACATGCCAACATGGCAGCGCCCATGCAGACGTGACAGCCTGCTTCGATGCGAACTCGCGCTTGCTACTCGCCCACTGTGCTCACAGCAATAAATAAATGGCAAAATCGGCCATCACTTTGTGTCAGCTCACGCTGGAGAAAAAGCGTCAGGTATGCTTTGTCTTTAATATTGCGATCAGCTGTGTTTATTTAGCCGTGCCTGCTAAGCCTTGTCTCCGACAATATGAGAATGAATCTTGGAAGCATTGCAAAATGCCGACGAGTACATTGCTCTCGAAGCTTCAGGACGCGAATATAAAGCAAATAAATGCATAGGTTTTAAACTTACGGGCCTCACAGCGCAGGACGACGACGTGATAAATTTGAGGCGGAAGGAAACTGCATCCACAGGTGCCACCGTGTTTACTTTTCCGGCGCTGCGGTCTGCTCGTTTTTACTCGTTTGCGCGCAGACGCTATGGGAACGCCGAGCAGACGACGCGACGCGGATGGAGACATATTGAGCAGTGCTGCCAAAGGCCACGGAATGGGGATGGCCATGAAGTGGCCATGGAGACTGCCAGGGTAGGGGGACGGCCACGGTGTGGTGGCGCCACCTAGTTTTTACTGAACAAACCAGCTGAGGAAAATCGTCTATACCTAGAGGCAAATCTGGTGCCATCATATGTGCAAATTTCAAATTGGTTGCAAGCCATCTTGGGTGTGCAAGGCTTTGAATGAGTGTGTAACCTCGTTGAAGCATGATCATGGCTGCACAGATAAAGCTTCTTGAAATAAAATTTTGTTTTTACTCGCCTCCCATGCATGAGACGACGAACTCAGCAAGCTAAGACCTCATCTATTCTCCTGTATTGTACATACAAGCGCAGGCCCTTATCTAATACAAAATATGTTTGCAAAGCGTAAAAGAAGCCTCATTAAGCTGTATTCGTATCATGGACCAAATCATGAACCGAGCCTGTGGATTACGTATCGCGTGGCCATGCATCACCTGTTCCCATGGCCCTCCTTTAATCCTTGTGAAGCAATATGCCTAATGCAGAGACCCAAATCACACTTGGGGTTTTCCCCTGTTGTGCTGGCTGCGTAGCAATTTAAATCATGTCATGTCACATGACTGGTTTCTCCACTATCACAGCCTTTGTGTGAATGCACCTTTACATCTTGACGCAAAATGCTGCACTAATAGACAGAGGCAAATGAAGAAAGTGATGGCACCAGCAGGCATTTTAATTTTTCTCATGCCTGTGCTGGCTTGTTTATTGTGGAGGGGGCTTTATACTTGCCATAACGTTTTCTCACAGGGTGACACTACTGTCAACTTTTGGGAAGTGACATTCAAGGAGCCCTTCCTGAGCGAAGGTGAGGCTCTTCCTTTACAATTCTCTGGCTTGCATAAGTGGCCTCTCATTTTTATAATGAATCAAATGACGATTATAAAACTTTGAGCTTGCTCGCTTAGGTGCAAAATAGGCTAGCGCACAAATACAAGGTAGCCTCGCAGTGCCTGTTTGCTCTCTGCTGCGCTGAGCATGCAGCTGCACTTCCTGCTTTCACTCATTTGAGTAGTATTTGTTTGTTAATTAAAGCCCAAACCGCACGAAACTCCATGCGACAGCAACGAGCGACGCACCAAGAGACAAAATGGGCCCTTCGCATGATGGGTTGTTTGGTCAAAATCAACTGAACGCTTGCTTTTGAATTCTTGACTCTGTCGCTCATTGCCTAGAATTAGTACACCTGACCAGCAGGAAAGAGCTGGAACAGGATGTAAATAAGTGATGTGCTCGCTCAATGATGCGTGCATGGAATGAGCAAATAACCAAATGTCAGAAGGCTCTTTTAGAAATATGTCACTTTGTGCAATGCTTGCAACACGGGAGATCCATTGCCAAAGGTTTCCTTGGAGTCTTATTTGTGAGGTTTTTTTGTTTGGCTCCCTTCACTGGTTCTTGAGTACTGCATGCAGAGCAGCCAATAAGCCTCTTGCGAATCCAGGAAACAAGTGCAGTGATGCTTTGTTTTCAGCTGAGGGCCTCTAAGGCTTCTTGACACGTAGGAATCGCGAGGACAGTTTCCTACTGCGGTGCAGAATCAATAAAATGGTGACTGTGAATCAGAAAGCATTTTAGCCTGTCACAGTCTTTACCAATGTATACGGACCAGTCATGCCGTAGTGCTGTGGTAGGCCAGGGGACCATAGGGTGCCTGGCCCCATTGACATCAGTGTCAACGCACTAGGGCCGCTGGCCCAGGGAGCTTGTGAGAGGCACAGGATATTGATTGTGCTGAATGCATGCATCGTTCAGCTGCATGTCGCACCTGTAAAGTTCCCACTTAGGAGCGGCATTTACGTGAAGGCGGTAGGCGACACGTTGCGTTCATGGCGCATTGGAACAATGTAGGTGGTCGTAGTGCGCTGGGAAGGCAAATTATATTGGTGTGCCTGGAGAGAGAGCAGCTCAGGAAGGTGCTTCATACGATAAATGTCGAGAGATCACATTGAGCAAGACAGGATATTGGCATGGCATCGAGCTGTGTTTTCACATCTGCTCACTTGCAAAATGCTACCGCAAAAAACAGGTTGTGGCCTGTTCAGGATAGGGAGGAATGCACCACACTGAAGTGCAATGGCATTGTATAAATGCTGCACACCATTGTCACATTCTTCTAAACATGCCCATTAATTTGTTTAACCTCACTGGCCATAGTAGCTTGGCAGGTAAGATGTCTTGCATCTAAGCTTGAATATGTGGTTTCTCTTGCTGGCCATGGTGGCTGCATTTCAATGGGGGCAAACTGCGAGCACACCAATGTACTCGCTTATTTGTAACACTACCTTATTCATAGAGACAAGGAGATATCGTATGTGTCTCTAGTATTGACTCCTATGTTGCTTCAATGCTGGAACTGATCTGACAAACTGAACCTGAACATGGTGCCGTAGAACTTTTGTTCAGTCTTGAGCAGTGATCTCTGGCCTTGCAGCATCCAAGTACATGGGTGAAGTGCAGACTAAAGGAGTGGGCCTAGTGCCCAAGCGTGCCCTGAAGGTGATGGATGGCGAAGTGAACAGAGTGCTCATCCTGGGCCAGGACTGCATTGTGCCCATCCCCTACCTGGTGCCCCGCAAGGTGAGCCATTTCTAGGGCAGAATGCCAGGCAACATGCACTGGCAGCTACTACCAATACACTCGGAGGAGAACATTGTTACTGCATACGAGATTTGGGTATGAGCATCTGTGTATTGGGGAACAGGGAGGTGGTAGTAGAAGAGGACGTTCGGCTAGTGGAAAAGGCCTCCGGTGCGTGTTTGTTCAACATCCTCGCGTCTACCGGTACGTCGCAGCTAAATAAACCCTCTCGCGGACGTAACAATATGGTTAATAAACAGGTCACTGACCAACGTCAAAATGAGATCAAATGACATTTTGGAATCCAAAGCGAAGGCAATCCCAGCTTGGAATTGACGCACTTGTGAATGTTCAGCATACTAACTTTTGTTCTCATGGGCTTAGAACATCCATTTTTGTTGCACTGCACTCACTTCCGATTCCATGTTATTGTGGTATGCTGATTTACTTCGTAACTCTCTCTGTTAAAAAAAAAGAATATCTTTCTCCCCAAAAGGCACATGAAGTACTTTGTATTTTAAGAACTGTTCATTGCACTAGAAAAATAATTGCATTTTTGAAAAATATACATAACCTCAGCAAGTATCATCAATATCCATCAAGAAATAACCAAAAAAACTTCAGAGCCCCCCCCTTAAAACCGCATTGGTAGATGTTGCAGTGAAATGCAATATTGTGCATAATAAAGTAACATTGGCTCTCCCTTGAACGTGGTATAGCCCCGCCACGGTGGTCTAGTGGTTATGGCGCCCGACTGCTGACCCAAAGGTCGCGGGATCGAATCCCGGCTGTGGTGGCTGCATTTTCGATGGAGGCGAAAATGTTTGAGGCCCGTGTGCTTAGATTTAGGTGCACGTTAAAGAACCCCAGGTGGTCGAAATTTCTGGAGCCCTCCACTATGGCGTCTCTCATAATCATGTCGTGGTTTTGGGACGTTAAACCCCAGATATTATTACAGTCGAACACGGATATATCGAACCCACATATATCGAATTTTCGGCTACATCGAACTCTTAAATTATCCCCTTGAAAATCCTCTGTAAAAGTATAGAAATTCGCACGTTTATATCGAACGGCATTTTTACCCGCCATCGGATATATCGCACACCGCGCGAGCTGGAAGGCGCGCGTCGGCACTCGCTGCACCCCGCGACCTTCACGGCACCGCGCCTCCACCGACACCCGATACGCTCGAAAAACGTGAGGGTGAGAGGGCTCAGACTGTACTCCTGTTGGGCGCATTCTCCAACTTGCGAAACGGCTTTTTTTTTTTCTTTTTTTATCTCTCTCTTTCTCATGCTTTCTCCGCGTTACCGTCGGCTCGAAGAACAGGAACGAAGGAGCCGGCGGCTTCCTCCTTTCGCCTTTTCTTTCTTTTTTGTTGGTGTTTTGTGAGTTTTGATCAGCCAACCACAGCCTGCGCCTTTCGTATTTGCTCAGCCAACCACGGCTCGCGCCTTTGGTACATTGCTGCTGCCCTCTCAGTAGCCCGGGCATCCCGGGCGCCCGGGTAGCCATCACGAGAGATTGCGAGCGCTTTGTTGGCGGAGTCCACTTCCGTAGTAGTCGCATACCACCGCGTTCCTCTTTTGCGTGCTGTGCGAGCTGTGCAAAGGCGCTGCGGACTGCTTGAATTTTCGACTTCTCATGTAGCAATGGCCAGCGTCAAGAAGCGCAAGAACCTTGACTTTGCGACGAAGTTGAAAGCCATACGGCGTGTTGAGGCAGGCGAAAAAAGTTTGGCGGTGGCGGACGACATCGGGACACCACGGAGCACGCTGAGAACCTTGTTGAAGAACAAGGCAGATATCAAGGGAAAGGCGGCAGAGCAGCGAACGTTGGGAGCCTGTCGTGTGCGCGCTCCTGCCCACGGGAAAGTAGAACAGGCGCTCTCTGCCTGGTTCTTGAACAGGCACTCTATGCATGGGCACCGAGCTGAAGGTTGACCTGCTTGGTGCCATTCAAATGATGACGGGCGCCTGGCAAAACGTGAAGACGAACACTGTGGCCAACTGCTTCCGGAAGGCAGGCTTCGTGACTGCGGAACTTGCGAAAACTGGTGAAGGCTGCGACGACGAGCACATAGACGACGCGTTTCGCGAGTTGCCGTCCCTCTTCACGGCTGCCGTACCACCTGAAGTGTCTGCGGACCATTTCGTGGAAGTGGACTGCAATGTTCAGGCTGCTGCAAGCCTCGCTGACAAGGACATTGTAGCTGCAGTCGCAGTTACCCAGGATGCCCAGGCCGACAGCTCAAATGGCGACGAAGATCGTCCGGACGTGGCGGCGGCTGCACGCGCGTACTCCGCCACTGAAGTGGCGGCAGCGTTCGGCTTGATTCGCCGTTGTTGCGGTGACATGGAGAGAACCGGGCTGTCGCACCTGGACAGCTTCGATAAGATCGAGGCCAGCGTCTTCAACTTCATTTCGAAGACAAAGAAGCAGACCAAGATAAGCGATTTTTTTCACGCAAATAAAACATTCTGTTGCATCGTGTGTGCGGAATTAGTTGTAATTCTTGAATGCGCCGATTGTAATTGATCATCCGCCACAGGTAACGTCTCGAGACCTGTATATTTTTACATCGAATTCTTCATATATCGAACTAATTCGCGATACCCTTCAAGTTTGATATATCAGTGTTCAACTGTATTATTATTATTGAACGTGGTATATGAGGTTAGAGCCTTCTAGCTGGATGGAATGCATCATTCCGAATGTTGTTTCTAGTAGGGCTTTTAGGCTGCCACGAGAAGCATATGGCTTTGCTTAATGTTCATTGCACACTCAAGGACCGCTCAATTACCGAGGGAAGTGGAGACCAAATTCAGTTTGAGTGAAGGCTTCTTCTGCACGAAACTGTCGTAAAAAGAATGACATTCTTGCTTGGTTTGTTCTTCTGTGCTGATGAATCCCATCCTTTCAGACCTACAGGGACTTCCATGCAGATGTCTTTCCGGACACACAAGCACCATCCCCCGCTACAACTGTGCCTGACTGGCTGTCTAAGATCGCCTGTAAGGTAGGTTATTGTACTCGTTACTCTCAGGAGTACAGACCACCTCTGCTGCGTGTTCAGCGAGCCTCCGGGCTGTGTTGGCTGTCACCTCGTGTTATACTATAGCACTGTGCTGCTTTCTCTAGATAATATTAGGGGTGTGTAAGTATTCAAACTTTTGAATAGCTCTTGAATAGTATTTGCTATTCAATTCGATTCACACCAGAATTTTACTATTTGACGTATTCAAACTTGTGGAAAATATAACGGTTTCATTTCCTTAAAATCAGATCACATTGCTTCTTAATGATGCATGTAAACCCAAATCATCCTTGCGAACTTTGACCTATCGAAAGGTTAACGGCCGTCACCACGCCCTGACACTATGTTAGACCAGGTAGCTCGATCACTGCACACAGACTAGACAGAGTGTTCTACCGTACATTAATCAAATGTAACCTATGTTCGAGTTCTAAATACAAATGCGCTAATGTTACATGATCTCTTACAACTATGGAATGCCACAATGTTGATGATCAGCACATAAAAAAGGCAAGCCCAATGGGAAGGGAAATTTATTCTGCTGGCAGTTCCTCTCATTGCATGATCCAGTTTTGCTGGCTTTAAGGTCGTGCTGTTTCGAGGGCCGTTACCTTGACAAGCTCTGTCTACGCACAGTTGCTTGAGCAGGCCTGCAAGCTTTTTATCCAGATCCGGATATATTTTCAGCATGTAGAAGATTTTCCTGGTCAACAGGCAGCTGAATATTTCCTTCCTTTGTTTGCATCACTCACGGACACAGGTTTCAGGCATGCAAAATACACGCGACGTAGCTGTCCTCAGCGTGCAAAATAACTTTTCTTTGATATGAGCTTTCATAATGAAAGGGGCGCGTCATCATTTCCACTCCGCTGGGCACAAAATGAGCCTGTTCTATGCGTTCCATCGCCATTTTGTGATGCTGATATCGCTACATCTGCCACTGGCGGTCGGCTATTGCTAATGCTTTATGGCTTCGTACTTGATCGACTCGTTTTGCGAAACATGCTTTCTGAGTAGTGTCTTAGCTACGCGAAATCAGTACGATATAAAATTCATTAGTATCATCCGAAAAACTGCGAAAGTTATCCAGGCTTGTGGCAATACTGCACGTTACGTCATCCGCGTCACTTAAAGCCCCTCCATGCGTTTTTCGCCGGCTAGGTTAAGTAGCGCCAACTCGTCCTCTCCCTTTACACTGGCTCCCTGCCTAGCGGAAGCTGAAGTGCTGCCATGATGTTTCTGCTGCTTTTCCGGTTGATGCACCCGCCCCATGCCCGCCCATGCCCCCGTGATGCAGAAACACCAAGCGAAAACTCGCTCGGTGGCAGGCAGTTTACGACGAACCTCAAAACGACAACACTTGCAAAACGGAGAATGAAATATTTGCTTTCTCGCATGTGCACATGCGTGCGCAGAAACAGGATGGAAGGAAAAAGCGGAAGGAAGTGGCTCAAGAACTTCCATCCGGAAGCTCCGGAACCGGAAGTGGGCGTCGTCCTCAAAACAATAGATGGCGGTACTTAAAAAAGCGGCAGCAGACGCGATGGAGGGGCTTTAGCATCACTATGCGACAGCTAGCGGCACAGCACGCTGTCACATGCAGCGGACAGCACGCTGTGGCAAGTTCTATGGGCTACCGTGCAAAATGAGTTTTCTTTTTTAGCGTTAGCCACACTGGCCTAGCCGAGCCAGTTTCGTGCGCTTCCTCAAGAGCCGTGCTGTGCATGCGCGAGGATCAGTGATGTCACACAGCTGGCGCATCGGAGCCGGCACCTCCCGCGCACTCCGCCGCCGTCACGAGCGACTCGCCATTGCCGGTCTGCGCATTCCAGAGGAGTGATTTCGTAGCCGTGGTAGATGTACTGGCACCAGCACGCACACAGTTATTCGCCTTCGCTGTGCAGTCGCCATCTGACACTGCGCTGGAGCCGCTTGAAAGCGCTTCTGACTGGCATTTGCCAGTGGGGTATAGCCATGGAGAAGGAGAGCGCAAATGCTGCTCAATGGCGCAGAAGAGCAGAGAAGCTTAACTCATCGGATCCCGAAGTAGTTGCCTGGCAAATAAATATACATGTGCCACATAATACGTATACCGTGTGCGTGTCATTGGAGCAGCAGTAAGCATGATAATCAAGCTAATCCTAGACAATCAGGAAAGCTAAGAATAATCAGTTGAACCTTTGCTAACGCTTCGTATATCCTGGCATAGCCGAGCTAAACCACTGCAACATTTTTTTGGCCATGGTTTTCGCTACATTTACCACGACGGCGTTACTTGGCCACGTTTACAAAAGCACACACTTGTCCGGCATTCACAAAAGCCGTGTGCGGAAAACATGTGACCTGTCCCACCGGCAGTGACGCCGGTGCCAGTGTGTAAAGTGTTGTCGACACCGCTTTGGTTGTACCAAATCGTGCAAATAAACATTATCAGGCCTCTGCATTCCCTCTTTCTTTATAAGACATCTAGGGAACACTGCCCCTCCAGTGCTGCACCAACCTAGCCAGAAGAAACACTTTCATGTTTCTATCTCGTTAGAATCAGCTTAGGGATCCTCTGCAACTTTTTTTCTGTAATTTTGCTTTGAAGTATTAGAATAATATTTGAGAAATATTAGAAAATTATTCGATTTGATTCACACTCAAACTTTAGTATTTGAGTTTGCTTTGCACCCAAAATTTTGCTATTAGCACAGCACTAAAAAATATCAATAACTGCAAACTAACTCACACCAGCAATGAACTCTATACCTCTGTATCTAAACTCTCCTAATCCTTGTATACCGTAAGATTCTCAGCAAACGCCCCCACATGAGCAAGCACCCCCTCCAAGTTTACTGTTAATTTCAAGTTTCCACACCGTCTTGGGAAAGCACCCCCTCCCACACCACACCCCGTTTGTGTACCATGCCTTCCGTGCCCATGCAGCACTGACCTGCCTGAATTTCATCCAGTCCTGCTTAGCAGCCCGATCTCAAAGCGCCTTCGCCTGAAATTTGTTGTCAACATTTCATCTTTTTTCCCCCACAAATTGATTGCACACTAAACTTAGCGCAAGACACCCATGACGATTTTCCGGGTAGGGGCTTGCTCGGGATTTCACGGTAACTCAGCTACTCTAGACTTGGAACAGCTGATGTGTTAGGCTGGCCTTACTTTGTAGTGCTGACTCGGTTCGTAGCCAAAGTCCATTCTGTCGCCCTTTTTGCTCCGTCATCTTTCTGTGGTCTTGACTCTCTTGAAGAGCATCGCCATACTTGCCGCTCTTACTTGACTCCGCCGACTCGGAACGGCACCCAAGTCCAATTGGATGCCCACGTCATCCGGTCATTCCTTGTGGCTAACGATGGCCTCGCCGTTCTTGGGGTCCAGTCTGCTGTCTGATGGGTTGTCTGTCGCCTGTGTGGGCATGCCGTTGTATCGCTGACACAAGTAGCCTTTAGACCCGTTAGGCCTAACATCGTTCTCGGCTCCTTCACCCAGCATGGCGTTTCATCATCAATGTGGCACTCCAGGGATTGCCTTCGGCGACTTGCTGCAGAAGGGGGCTTGTGACAAGAACGCTCGTACTTGCAGGGCATGGCTGCTGCATTGCCGAGCAGCCTTCGCTCGAACACTGTCGAGTTTGCCGGCCACACCTTGGGATGCCCGCATCACAGGCTGCAGACCCGAACGCCTGTCGCTCCCGTCGCCAATGCATCTGCTGGTGATGACAACAATATCTGGGGTTTAACATGCCAAAACCACAATATGATTATGAGGCATGCCGTAGTGAGGGCTCCAGAAAGTTTGACCATCTTGTGTTCTTTAACGTGCACTGACATCACACAGTACACGGGCCTCTAGCATTTTGCCTCCATTGAAATGTGACCGCTGCGGCCAGGATCAAACCCGTGACCCTTGGGTCAGCAGCACCGTAACCGCTACACCTCCACCGCAGACCATCTGCTGGCGAGGCTAGCTTCTCCTGCCAAACCCACATAGACAATACCAGCTCACTTGCCTTCCTCTCTCTTGACATCTCGGTTCACATTCCTCAAGTGTCTAGCATTTTCCAAGCATGCGCCCGTGCCGATTCAATCACCTAGCGAGCTTCGTCATCCTATTCTTTCTTTTGCGAAATAGATCTTGCTCACGACACCGCACCGGGTCCTTCGATTCCCTGGAACGTGGCCTTGGGCAGAGCTGCTCAATATGTATTCATCCACACTGCGTCGTTTTCTCGGCGTCCCCGTAGCATCTGCGTGCGCACGTTGTGTGAGTAAATGCAAGCAGATAGCAGTGCCGGAAAAAATGCTTGGTGGAGCCCGTGTAAGTGGGTTCTTTCACTTCGAATTTGTCATGTCCTCGTTGTTGTCCGCTGAGTGGCCCATAAGTTTGAAACCTACGCTTGTATTTGCTTTATATTGCATCCTGATACTTTAAGAACAATGTATTCATCGCTGTTTAGCACAGTTTTCATATCTGCTCTCAAACCCTCGGAGACAAGGCTTAGTAGGCGTGGCTGACAAAACAACTGATCTCAATAATGAAGACAAAACATACCTGAGGCATTGTCCCCAGCATGAGATGACACGGAAGTGATAGCCGATTGCACCATTTATTCATTGCTGTCAGGACAGGGGCAAAGTAGCAAGTGGGAGTTGGGATTGAAGGGGGGGGGTCGGGTCTGCATTGGTACTGCCATGTTGATTTGTAACCACAGTTTCTGGCAGTTGTTGATACAACAATTAAAGGAATATGATGTACATTTGAAGTAGAATAAGATTTCAGCAGATCCCATGCATTGTGGAAATCGATGTCATGCAAAGCAGTCACCGAGTAACTGCCTGCGTAGCATTTCTTTTTCTTGTTTGGAGCCAAACGTTACGAGGTGGATCAATGTTTTTGTGTGCATTAAGTACTTGTGGACATATCGAGGGCTTGCCAGGCACGTAGACTACATTAGCGCCTAAAGGGTAGCCTACGGTCTGACGTAACTTCGGCAAACACATTACAGGACAGATGTCAGTTTTATCGAAACGAAGTGCATGCTATGGTGCAATAATGTGCATATCGTAAGTAGCGGTCATTGGCCTATTCTTATGGGGTCCAGCAATGCTTGACTACAGCTTGCCGAGTCACAGACGTATATACGTAAAACAATGTTACATTGTTATAAAATTGAATGGCGAACACTGGAGCCACAATTGACGTTGACCCGACATATGTTTTTCTGAAGAAGTTTCGAGCACATGCGTGGCTCGAATACTTGACTGCCACGCACAATGTCCGGGTTCGATTCCAGCTTGAACTGTGATTTATATCCTTTGCGACTATCGAGATTTTTCGTTGACTGACAACGCTGGCACCAGATTTTCTGCGACACGGATTCCTGAAATCTATCACGTTAAGATTTCTGAAATTCATTCTCGCTGTTCCCGGGTCGTATAGACTGTGCATCACCTGTGGCACATACCCGCATTCCATGGGCCGTGGGTATGTGCCATACGTGATTGAAGGAAAGGGTTCCATGACGTACGTGACAAGCATGCCAGAATATTCATGTGATGACACGTTAATTGTGTTTGTGATACATTAACGTCCTCCCATGCTAATTTTGGTACGGCACCCCAGATTGCGCACCCCAGAGCAGAAAAAGCAAAACAGACATAGGAACAGTTGAGAGAAACACACGGTGCACGATCGCGTGCCTTGGGACTTCGAGAGTGCGGACGGGAGCACGTGCCCCTGCCGGGGTCAGGGCCCCGTCAAGACGACGTAACCACTGGCCGGTGTCGAAGAACAAAGGATTGCCGCCGGCTGAAGAGGCCAGAACGCATACGCACCCTCTGAGGTCCCGAAGTGGTCTTGCCAAACCCTGTCTGGTGCCCCCGCTTCTCGGGCGAGCACGAGCAAAGTCCAAATCCCGTCAAAATTAGGCCAGTGGGAAACTGTGTTAAACATTTGAGGGGGTGGAGTGGCAGCGAAGTGACGGCGATTTATGACCAGCTGCCACCCGTCCAGTCGGGAGAAGAGCGATGCGAGAATTCAAGGGAAAATGGCATCGAGCAACTAGTGCGGACGCCTGCCCAACAAACCACCAACCTCCCGAAAATGTCCCAAAAAGTTTTGGTGGGACATATACTACTTCCCAGAAAAAACCCTACAGCGCAAAAAAACGTCCTTAGAACCCTTTAGCAACCAGCAAGTTCCAGTTTTGTTGTCCTCCCAGAGACCTCCAAATAAGGGTTTTTCATCATTATCACGGCTCCTGTTCAGAATAACGAAGCGGGTTTTTGTGTGTAGCATGCATCTAGAAATCTAAATGCACATGCCAGCCAAATTTCATGCACCTAAATCCAGCAGTGTAGCCAGGGGCGGGAGTGGCAAATTGACGAATAGACCAATGTGCCACTCATCCCGCCCATGGCTGCACCCCTGGGTTTAGGTGTAATTTGGCTCGCATGTGAATTTACTCATTCAAATGTGCAACCTAAAATGTACATGATTGTGAAATGGTGCAAAGTAAGCAGGATTTACTCTGCGAATTGATCACACTCATTGAGAAAACACACATTTTAATAAAATTCCCAGTTGCTTCACTGTTGGAATAAACGAATGAATAATGGATAAATGAGTGAATAATGGATAAATGAGTGAATAATGGATAAATAAATGAAAATGAATAATGGTCAATGAATCGCTGTACACCTTCTACATGGTGGCAATGAGTTGACATTGCAGAGCTAGCCTTGCCCCGGTTTCGAAACCTCATCTGGAAGAAAGCAGAACCAGAGAAAGATACAATGCATTAAGGTGCACATAAACCTTTGTTAACACTCCGCATAGCCTTTTACATGCACTATAAACCCACAGAACTGTTAAGCTGTTTGCCACATACAAAATGAATATGGAAGAGCATGCATGAGTACGACTTGCATAATATAATTTAAGCCCGAGTGCAGTAAGAACAACGCTACTAGATGGAAAACTGGCCACCAGACACCTCACTTCATTGCGTACTGCAGTCAATCTTGGTAAGGCATAAATCACTTAGAATGGGGGCAACCTTCGAATTAATGCGTTTCGCGATTTCTGCATACAAATCCTCATGCTCCATCCAAGCAGCTTTGACTTTAATTACATAGAAATAATTTCTAGAAAAGCTCCTACAAAAACACCACATCTGCCTGTGGAAACAGTTTCCCGCACATGTTCTTTAACACAATGACACATTTAAACAACCCTTCATGTGGCAGGGAATAATAATGGTCTTCAATACCCATACAAAAAGTGGTACATCAGCCAGGATTCTCATCTTCCAGAGAGTGAGCCAGTGCCTGGAAGTTATGTAAGTGAAAGAAGAGTACGGAAAAGCTAAGCGATGCTAAGCCCTTGTGCAGTTAACTTGCTACACTGAATTGCCAGGTCCCTTTCTCTGAAAGAATTGCTCGAAAAAAAATGGCGTGCTTATCTGTCTTGGACGGAGAAAAAAAAAAAAAGACTAATTCTAAGGTGAGTGAGTTAGCCTTCCTGACATTACACACCATCCTGCGTGACACCATTCTGCACACGAGATAGCCAGTCTGAGAATAAAGTTCTAGTTTAGGCCTTTCGTTTTTCTGGTTTTTTTTTCTATTTACAGTGGGAAGTGGCTCACACGCATTTATACATTTATTGTTTTTCTACACTAAAAAATTTTCAAAAACAAGAAATTGGTAACAAAACAATGGTGGTGTGCAAGTCTTTGTGCAACCCTGATTAGGCAAAATTTTGTCGTGCATAACTAGCAATTATTTAACATGGTATTTGAACAAATATGCATGAAATCCAACATGCCACATATTATCAGACTTGTCAAGGGTGCACTCTAGAAAGAGCATCGGAACATTACCATCAGATTGCTACTTCCCAAAGTTTTCTTGTCTTGCAAGGTGGAAAGCGGCAATCATTTCCCATGTATATTTTTTGTTAGAAACTGAATCAAATGAATTTGAGCTTAATTATGGCTTTAGAGAGCTGAGAGGCTTGAAATATTAAAAAGTTCACTTGCACAAGTTACCTCTCTGCAGTCTTGCCTGTGCATGCCGAAGCCAAGATTTAATGGCCTCTTCCACATCAAATTCTGTCTCATCTTTAAACCTTTCATTCCTTCGGACAGCACCTGAAACAAGTCAGTTGCAAGTGGTTATACTACTAAGATAAAATACTTGCAGGCTTTAATATGGACTAAGAGATGCTTCTTATCAGACCATCACACATAGCATGATTTGGTTAAAGAGGCTGTGCACTACTCAGAATATGTCATTGCATATTAAGAGTAATGAGAAGGTCATGTGCAGCAGCAACAGCGAAAAACATACCAACACAGCTGAGAAACATTACTTACACTTAATGATGCCAGCCAGCTTCCATTCACAAAACGGTACTTTGCCATTCTGCCCAAGCCAGCTGAATTTTTTGGTGCTCATTGCGAAGGAGTTTTTTGTTCATTCCATTACGTCTTTAAACTCTTCGGAACGTTCAGAAGATTTAAAGGAAGGCAGCTGTTTAGTGGGCGACTCTGCACACAGACACTGTCACTGATCTCAGAGGCGTGTGCGTTGGAGATAGATTGAGAAGGCGCAGGTAGGCACAGCAAACATAATTTAATTACACACAAGAAAAACTATACGAAAAACACTCAAAACAACTAACAATGAAAATCTTACAAACACTAGAGCAATATGCGAAAATAAACAATTCTCAGTACTTCTACACCTCCGACTCGCGTCGTTACTATAGAGTCTGTCTGGCCACTTAGGCCTCGCCAATGGAACACTCTTACTTGGTTCCGTTGCACGCCGTAAGTCCAGCCTCCGTTTTGTGCTGGTTCCCCAGTCAATGTCGCCGACGATCCTCTGTCGTCCCGATGAACTGTCGTCCCGATGCATAACAGACCACGAAGCTGCCGTAAGCCTTTTCCCAGTCGCTGACGTGGCAAGGCGTCTCTGTCGCTTAGGCCTAAGTACGAGCTCGGCCCCTGCTGTACCCGATGACGTGGCGTCCCGGGGATTGTTGCTGGCTGAAGCTTGAAGGGGGACTGCTGCTGGTGCGTCCGGAATTGCCGCAAAGTGCTGCAGCACCTCCGAGGAGCCTCGCCCGAGCGTCGTCGAGGTCAACGGCCACGCCACGGAGTGCCAGCGTCACGGCCTCCGGAATCGAACGCTCGCTGCCTTCCCGTTGACAGAACGTAGCTGCCAATGCGACCTTCTTCTCCAGTAGCCACGCAAACAATGCCAGCTCATCGAACTGCTGCCTTCGTTTACGGCTCGTGTCACGCGCATCGCGCCGTGTGCTACCCTGCACGCGCTCGTGCCTGTTCCGCGTGCTTCTCCTCCTACTTCGTCGTCGTCATCCATACGTCCTCTCCTTACTCATGACAGACACACACAAAAAAGGAAATGTGACAATTTGAAGCTTAGGGACAGCTAAGAAAACTAACCGAACAAGAGCAAAATATTTTAGGTGCCAAACATGCATAAAAATGAGCATGTTTGGCGGTTTCTGCAAAATTACATCGCAATAACTTCCCTATCAATGGTCGCATCTGTGAAAAAACATTTTGTGACATGGTTTTCATTTTCTTCAGTGCATTTCTTCCAATGTGGATCTCTTGCACTGTTTGATTTTACACATTTCTATTGGAAATAAAACTCCTCCTGCTCGGGCTTAATCGCTGCTTTGGAGTATTTAAAAATAATTAAAGTATCTATTATTTAAATTAATAATTAGCACTGGACCAGGTTCTAGACACTATGTGCGTTTTTTTTTTAGTAAAGAATGGCCTTATTAGTATTACTTTTCACTTACATATGCAACCTCTCCATCAATCAAAGCTTACAAAAGCAGCTTCCAACAAGGTTAACATTTATCTCTAGCCTCTTAAGACAACCTAACTATTCATGCCTGCTCTCTTTGAGCTGTTGTGGCTACACCAGGATGCAGAATCAAAAGGAGGCATTGAATTTATACATGTTGCTACACACATGAATGGGAAATGCAGCCAGTTAACTGCTGCGCCATTTCAATTAGTGAAAAGTGTTTTCGGGTCCATTGGTGAACAATAATGAGTACGTGATGCGCGACCACCGTGCCTTGTCTGTCATTTTGCTTGCGCTTGTACACTACCATAACTGATGAAGAGTACGCTCACTGAACGTAACCGCTACTATTCGTGACTGTGGCTACAGAGGTTGTACACTCCAACACTCGCAGAGCAAAAATGTGTCAGGTGTACGCACTACTACACTGACAAAGTTTAAGAGCACCACCGTACATGCAATGCACCTCGTGCCAGCGCATGTAAGGCTAGGAATCTCCAACTGTTGCTAGCGCATCATGCCAATTCGATGCTAAGTGCTGTACGAATTATGTGAGCATAATATAAGGAAAATAAATGCTTAAGCGTAACAACTTCTAGACACGATGCAATTTTGGTATCATGTGGGACGAGTCTTGCCGAAACTAAAGTCCCGACACGAGGTCGGCACGGTCAGTGATACACTTTTGGGCAACCAGGAACTAGAATATGACGTCTATTGTTATACTTTGTCCCCGTTTGCATGCCGATTCGGTGCACCTTAGAGCATAAAAAATTTGAAAGATTTCTTTTCCCTAAATGTCAAACGTGGTGCAGAAGCATCTTTTCTAGCACGTTCTTTGGAAAAGCTTCATAGTTTCGGAACAAACCAAAGGCAAGACAGTACCGATTTCTGGTACTACACTCTAAAACAAGCGAATTATGTCACGAATCCGATAAAACGGGCTCCTGTGTTAGCTTTTCGTTGGGCCCGCGTTTCTTTCTGACTCATCGTAGTCGAAAAACAAACAAAGACAGCAGCGGTGAACTCGGAACTTCGCGCTCGCACGCACCGTTGAACTTACACCACTTCCACGCACAACACAGATATCCGATTACAACTTGCTCGCTTCGAGATTAGTGTACGTACCTTTTGTAGCGATGGGAAAAATCCTTATAGCTTGACAATGATGAGTGCGCTGTTGACGCCGTCGCACAAGTCGCACGAAGCCACGCAGCACACGGACTGAACGAAAACGCGCGATGCTCACGAGGCTGCGCTATACCATGGTTGCTTACCACTTTTTCAAAACGCGTTTGTATCAAGTAAAGGGGGGGATGAAATCATCGAATGCCAACGTTCGTGAAACAGTATTTTGTCTAAACAAAAACTAAACTTTGTTATGCTGCAAACAATATAAAAATTTAAAAAGACACCTACACTCTGTAAAGCATTCAGATTCTAATTCATGAAAGATTTCTAACATGGTGGCAACTATGAAAAAGAAGAGAAAAGGGCACGGAGGAAAAAGCGAAATCGTTCTCACTCCGCTCCCCGTGCGTGCATCTTTCTTTCGGGCATTTTTTCGTCTCGTTTTTTTTTTGCGCGCAATTTGGCCCCACAGGGGCGCTCTGGGGAGCAGTGTGCGCAGAAGCAGTCAAGGAAAGGGTGAAAGGCGACAAACGAGTTTTAATAGGGAAGTTCCCGGGACATAGGCTGGGATCAGTGATGAGACAAGCTAGCGCAAAACTCGCAACTAAGGCTAATGGACGTAACCTCCATTAGCCGCGGGAGATAATCGCGGGAGGTCTAAACGACGTCTTGAATGAAGAATCAGCCCAACTAGCGACCACATTGGCGGAAGGGGTTGATGACATGCGCGCCATTTCACCTCTGGTGCAGATAGTGGTATGCACAATACCGGAGGTACCGGTGCGAGACGGCAACCTGCAAAGAGCGGTTGTCGACGCAAACAAAGAGATATGGCAGATGAGTCGAGAGAAAGGCATCGAGGTAGTGGAAATAAACAGAGAGGTGCACAGGTGGGGTGGTTTTCGAAGAGACGGAATACACTTCGATAAGAGGCTTGGTCATGAGGTGGGTTGGCGACTTGCAGGACGCGCAGTAGCTTTTTTGGGGGGCACGCGGGCCCTTCGGTGCCCAGGGTAGCTTGTAATGAGGAAAACAACCGGGGGGACTCTTTGACAGGCAGTATAGCGAAAAACCAGAGAAAAGGTAAAAGAAGGGAGAAGGCGCGTGTTGCAATTAGTTACATAAACATGCAGGGTGGCAGAAAAAAGGCAAAATGGTTTGAGAATGAGGAACAGTTAAACAAGGAACAGATAGGTGTTTATGCGGTTACAGAAACACACCTTAGAGACTTGGAAGAGACACCGCATATTGACAATTATATTTGGGAAGGATGTAACAGGATCACATCAGAAAGGAGAGGTGGGGGTGTTGGAATGCTAATTCATAGCAGAACAAAATGGGATAGAGTGAAACAAACATGTTCAGAGCACATTTGGGTTTCGGGCACAGGAGGTGGAAAGAAAACGTGGCTAGGTGTAGCTTACTTGTGGACGGGGAATAACTGCAGAGAAAAGAATCTGGAGATAGTGAAATGCATAAGCACCGATATTAAAGAATTTGGTCATGATGCCGAAATAATCCTTCTAGGGGACATGAACGCTCACATTCATGACCTTAACGGATATTCAGACACCAATGGCAAGTTATTGCTAGATCTCTGCGGGCAACATAGTCTTGAGATAGTTAACGTGGGGCCTAAGTGTGAGGGGCAGATCACGTGGGAAGTCGGAAACAGGCAATCGAGCATTGATTATTGTCTCATGACAGAAGGAATACATGACAAACTTAGAGAGATGAGAATAGACGAGGAAGGCATTAACAGCTTGGGTAGTGATCATAAACGCATAATATTACAAATGGGATATAAAACTGAAAATAAGAACATAGAATCAAAGTTTGGCAGCTTGTATCTAAATGACAAACAAATAACAAATATAGCCGCAAGAGTCGAGGAAAAAGTAGACGAACTACCAGGCAAAGACTGGAAGTATAGTGAGCTGCTACATGTAATCACGAAAGAAATGGAAAAAGAGAAGAAAGCTATTCGTTGGAAAGGAAAGAGAAAGCCAAAAAGTTGGTGGAACAAAGAAATCCGGGAGGCGATCGAGAAGCGACGTGAGGCATCACGGGAGCACAGACAGGCAAAAAAGGAGAAGCGGCCACAGGACGAAGTCGACCAAATATGGGAAATATATTTAGAGCAAAAATCCATTGTGCAGAAATTAATCGAGGCAAAAATTAAAGGTGAAAGTGAACGCTGGATGACAGAGATTCGCGAAAAGAAGAAGTCCGCGCCTAGGATATTTTGGAGCCACCTAAAAGCGCTGGGTAGGAAGTCTGTCACAATGCAACAACATATGGTAGATGAAGGAGGAAATAAATTGGAAGGGTATGATGCGCTAGGTTACATCCGAAAGATAACAGCCGATTCATTTAAAAAGGTCGCCCAGGGGATTCTCCTGGTGAGTAAAAGTAGGCACAGGAGTGCAACCGACGAAGATGTAGTACTAGAGAATTTCAATTGGAAGAAGGCCGAAGGAAAAATTCATAAGCGCACTACTCCGAGCTTAGATGGGGTTCCCGTCAGCCTCATTAACGAACTCGGACATAACACTAAAGAAGCACTGCTGAAAGCCGTAGAAAAGTGCTTACAGGAGAGGGAAATACCAGACAGTTGGCGAAAAAGTAGAATGAACTTAATCTATAAAGGCAGGGGAGAAAAGGATGACATTCGCTCGTATAGACCGCTAACCATTACATCGGTGCTATACAGGTTGGCGATGCAGGCAGTAAAATTAAAAATAGAAGCGTGGGTAGAACAAAATGATATTTTGGGAGAACTTCAGAATGGATTTCGAATCGACAGGCGGTTAGACGATAATCTGTTTGTTCTTACCCAGTGTATAGAAATATCGAAAGTAGAAAACAGGCCCTTATACGTAGCTTATCTAGATATCACCGGGGCGTATGACAATGTTAATCAGGAAATTTTGTGGGATATATTGAAAGAAGTGGGCATAGGTGACGACTGTATACAGCTTTTGAGGGAAATATACCGAGAAAATACAGTTTGTATTGAATGGGAAGGAATAAGTAGTAAGGACAGCGTTGAAATTAGCAAGGGGCTGAGACAGGGATGTCCTTTGTCCCCGCTGTTATTCATGCTGTACATGGTGAGGATGGAAAAAGCGCTAGAAGGTAGCAACATTGGATTTAATTTGTCACACAAACAGGTCGGCACGATGGTTGAGCAGAAGCTTCCAGGTCTATTTTATGCTGATGATATTGTCTTATTTGCGGACAGTCAAGATGATATACAGCGACTGGCAGATATATGCGGAAGGGAATGTGAGGCTCTAGGACTAGGATTTAGTGCAACAAAATGTGGATTGATGGTATTCAATGATCAAGAAGACCATGGGGTCTTAATACAGGGCCAAAAAATACCGAGGGTAAGCGAGTACAAGTACCTCGGAGTATGGGTAAATGAGGGGGACAGATATATGGAGGTACAAGAGAAAGCATCGGTAGCAAAGGGAAAGAGGAATGCTGCAATTATGAAGCACAGAGCTTTATGGGGATACAATAGGTACGAGGTGCTTCGAGGGCTGTGGAAGGGTGTGATGGTCCCGGGGCTTACATTTGGGAACTCAGTGGTGTGCATGAAGTAAGAGGTACAATCAGGAATAGATGTAAATCAAAGGACGGTGGGCCGCCTCGCGTTGGGCGCTCACGGGAAGACGACAAATGAGGCTGTAAAGGGTGATATGGGATGGACAGGCTTTGAAGTGCGGGAAGCTCAGAGCAAATTGAGATTCGAAGAGAGGCTAAGGAAAATGAAGAAGAGTAGATGGGCAGAGAAGGTTTTCAGGTATTTGTATAGAAAAAGCGTTGACACTCAGTGGAGAAAAAGAACTAGGAGGCTTACCAGTAAATATACGGCTAGCAGTGCGGGCGATATGGCAACAAGGAGCATTAAGCGGAAGGTCAGAGAGGCGGAGAGGACTTATTGGATTGCAGCGATGGAAAAGAAGCCGGCTCTGAGTAACTATTGAAAGGGAAAAAACGAAATAAGGAGGGAAAGGTGTTATGATAATTCAAGGGGAAGGGCTTTGCTGTTTGAAGCAAGGTCGGGCTGCCTTAGAACGCGTAGTTATAAAGCGAGATTCAGTAACGAAGAAGAACAATGTACATGCTACGGGGGAACTAAGGAAACGATGGAACATGTACTGATTGAATGTGATTCACCTAGGTATACGTGTTGGCACGAGTACAGCTGAACCCCTTTATAAGAGACACTGATATAAGAGACACGTGGGGTATAAGAGACACCAGCGTGCTACATGAAAGTAAGGGTTGATAGGAAAATGCATAACTTAGTACCCTGCTTATAAGAGACACCTCATATAACAGGCAAGAATTTCTCCCCCATGCATGCCTCTTATAAAGGGGTTCAACTGTATATAGGAAGCCTTGGGTTTTAGGGACAACAATGGAAAGCTGAACACGTCCGCGATAGAAATAAGTAAGAGACGGTTAGAGTATTGGTGGCAAAAAAGTAGAGATAAAGTACAAAAATAAATCATGGGGAAAAATAAGGTCATTCTGCCTTAGGAGGCAGAGATATGGACCATGAATTTATATTTTTTTGGTATAATAACATAGATTTAATCAATGGAGCTAAGGTATTAGACCAACATGAAACAAGGAAGTTTTTTTTTTTCCTTTTTTTTTCTCTCTCTTTCTCTTCGAGCCTGGTGGCAGACATGTCACCGCCCCGTTATAAAGGGGACGCTCATAGCATCCATCCACCCATCCATGGTCTGTTTTGTTTTGATGGTGCTTTTATGAAAGTCGTTCGTCCCATGCTAAAATTTTGCGGCTCTTTTTGGTTCTCAGCAATTTTTTAGTTGTTTGTATATATCCAACGAAGAGGTTTCAGTAACGTGTAAGAAACTTACATGTGGGAGCTCCACATTTGGGCTGTTTGGGAATATCTAAGGGAGATGGTGTGGTTGTTGGGTGAATTCTCACAAGTATCAGTACGAAAATTCGGAAACGAAGCACACAAATTAAACAAAAGGGGAACTGAAGGCAGAGCTCACCCAAAACATTTATTTAGCAGGAAATAACTGTGTCATTTTGCTCTATTGCTTGTTTGTGAACGATGACGATATACTGAACGTTTGTAGGACATCAACACAATGCTGCTCCGTCGTTGTCTAGCCATGGCCTCTCGCCCCAGAATCGATCAAAGAAGACATTGGCGCAGAATTCAGCGGCTGTGATGAGCTGTGCGATGAAGTGCGCAAGGCAACTGGCTGCGTGAGCGATACTGAAGACGGCGAGATCGCCTTTGAGGAGTATGCGCTCTACGACGCGGACCTCCCCGTTACCGGAATGCTGTCGGACGCCGATATCGTTGAGATGGCCGTGAACGACGCAGATGACCATGCAGATGAGGAAGGGCCTCGAGAAGTGCCTACGACGACAGAAACACGTAATGTGCTGCACTTGCTCTGCAACAAGGTCGAATGCAGTGGTGGCGACCAACGGCTCATGCGATGTGTTGAGCAACTGGAGAACGCCCTTCTCGAACACGAACATGAAACAGGCGAGCATCACGCAGTTTTTTGATCCTCGAGAGAGAGAGAGAGAGAATAAACGTTTATTTTGAGCAAGCGCGCTGTGCGCCCAAGGTGGGCGGCCTCCTTATTCCAGGTAGCCGCGGGCCTTCGCCATCTCTCGTGCCCGTTGAACCAGGCTTCGCTGATTCTTCAGGTCTGGGCCCGATAACTTGGCCTCCCACTGCTCTTCGGTCAGTGTAGCGGTGCTAGGGTTTTGTTTGCATCCCCATAGCATATGGCATAGAGTGTCCGGGACATCACAGTACTTGCAGATGTACGAGTGCTCAGTCGGTGAGATACGGTGAAGTAATATACCGTGAACGTAAGTGTTTGTTTGCAGCTTCCTGAGGGTTACTGCCTCTTCCCTAGTTAGGCTGGGGTGAGCTGGCGGATAAGTTCTTCGGCCTAGCCTGTAGTGCTGTAAGATGTCGCTGTACTTTTTGGGTACATCATCTTTCCTCCTAAGTGAGTCCTGTGGGAAGGCCCGGTGAACATGAGCTCGGGCGGAAGCGTCGGCTGCCTCATTTCCCATCAGGGACTCGTGACCCGGAGTCCAAACGATGTACGTTTCTGGTAGGTTCTTCTTTGCTGTAGCTGTGAGTATTTGTAAGGCTTGCCTGGAAATTCTTCCTTTCTGAAAATTTCGACAAGCTGCTTGTGAATCGGTTAGTATGATTGCTTCCTCAGCACAGGTTGAGATGGCCAGTGCTATGGCTGTTTCTTCAGCCGTATCGATTTCCGTAGTTAGGATGCTAGCTGCCGTCCTCTCTTTTCCTTTATTGTCGACTACGCTTACGGCATGGGCTGGGATTCCTGAATATTTTGCTGCATCAGTGTATCTTGTGTCCGGATTTCGGCCGTAGTCTTGTCGCAGTTTCTCTGTTCTGGATTTTCTTCTTCCTAGATGGTAGGTAGGATGCATATTTCGTGGGATGCGGCTTACCGAGATGTACTGTCGAATTGTTGCTGGGATAGGCCTTTTCTCATCACATTGTTGTATGGCTTCAGGATAGCCTAATCTTCGAAGTGTAGCCCGTCCTGTTTCAGTAAGTCTAAGTCGCTCGAGTTGGTTCACTTTGTGTGCTTCCACGAGCTCCTCCCAGGTGTTGTGGAGACCTAAGCATAGCAGTCGCTGTGTGGAAGCACGTTCAGAGATCCCTATGGCAGTCTTGATGGCCTTTCGTATGAGGGTATTCAGTTTTTCAATTTCTGCATTCTTGAGGTCTAAATAAGGGGTCCCATAAGTAATTCTACTAATGATGAGCGCTTGGATGATTTTGATTGTGTCTTCTTCTTTCAAGCCATGCCTTTTGTTGGATACCCGTCGTACCAAGTGCGCGACTTGCGTGACGGTTGCTTGCAGTTTTGGTAAGGTGGCTGCGCCCGATCCGTCTTTGTGGATGTGCAGACCAAGGACTCTAAGCGAGTCTACTTTAGGTATTTGTACTCCATTCATCCAAAGCTCTGGTTCTGGGATTTCACCTATTGGTGGTCGTCCTCTTGTTCTAGCTTTTAGTATAAGAAGCTCGGATTTTTCGGGAGCGCATGTGAGCCCACAAGCATTGAGGTAGTTTTCTGTGCGATCCAACGCCTCTTGAAGTGCGTCCTGTTGCATTCCTGGAGAGCCACCGGTTGTCCAGATGGTTAGGTCATCTGCATATAGGGCGTGTCTTATCCCCTCTATTTCTTTCAATATGTTCGGCAGTTTCATCATGGCAATGTTAAAAAGGAGTGGCGAGATAACGGAGCCTTGAGGCGTTCCTTTGTTGGCCATTTCAAACTGGTCCGATTTCAGACTGCCAAGGCGCACTGTTGCTGTTCTGCCGGTGAGAAAGTTTCGTACGTAGCGGTACGTTCTTTCGCCACAGTGCGTGTCCTGAAGGTTCCTCAGTACCGCCCTATGAGAGACATTGTCAAAGGCTCCTTTCACATCCAATGCCAAGACTGCGCTCTTGCTGTGCTTGCCTAGATGATCAATGACATCCTCCTTCAGCTGTAATAAAATGTCTTGCGCTGATAAATAGTGGCGGAATCCATACATGGTGTCAGGCAAGTAGCGGTTTTCTTCCAAGTATGGAGTTAATCTGTTAAGGACCATATGCTCATACAGCTTACCGGCGCAGGATGTCAGTAATAAATTTTTTTCCCTCCGAATTCTTGTGCCTTTACTACGGTAGCTGTCTCGTGCAGTGGAGCTTTTCCTGGCAGCACTGGCTTGTCTTTTACAGTGACCTGGGCAAACATTTTCGGCGTTTTGCTTAACTCGAAATACCGCTTATTTCTTAATTTTCCCTGGATTTGATGGCTTCGAGTTAACGAGGGATTACTGTATATGCAAAGAGACACACTGCGACGAGAGCACAAAGTCGTAAGCGGCTAGACAGACAGAGATAGAAGAAAGTGCCTTTTGTTCACTAAGAAATTCTTGACATTTAAAGCATGAAAAGATGTAAGAATAGGCTTGCTGGTGGTGAGTCTATCGTCCTGTCTTCACGCTTCTCGTCCGTGTTCCTGTCTGTGCGCTGCAAGTTTCGTCATGTAGAATAAGCATTCTCGCATATCTCTGTGGCGTAGTACATGCCAGGCTAACGCAAACGTCTCAACCTTGTAAACTTTTTGGGCGATTACATATGGAAGTATGTTTTGCTGCAGAAGCAACCAGCTTGTGAAGTACAGCCACGGCCCAAGGCCAGTCACGATCACGTGATTAAACATAACCACACCCGTGCGCCGCTGTGGAAAGTCGTCTGTACACATGAATATTTGGTTTTCAATTGTGAACTCTTTCTTTTTCACTAGGTTGTTGAGCATTATCTTTGTCTTCATCATATTCGTATTCATCCAAGTTTATATTCAAGTTTTCACCTGCTACATTAAAATGCTGTGCCACTGCTTTCGGTAATTTCTTCACTGTGTCCATGCGATGTCCGTTTAATCTAATATTAACAGGCCGTACTGTTTATGACAATATGAACATTTCATCATGTAGATAATGGTTGAACTCTTGCAGGTAAAACTATATTTTATATAATCGACATAACCACTTGCGGGGCTTTTAACTATAATGTCACTTTGAAGATATCGTACTTGTTATGTTATTTTGTTTGCTTTTGTTTGTTATTTTATGTACCCCACTCCCCTCTGTAAAGTGTTGTGCAATTGAGGTTAAAATAAATGAAATGAAATGAAGGTGTCTGCAAATCTTACACTCTGACGACAAAGTATTCTGTGGGCAGTAGAATGAGGGTTCACTTTTGCATGCACTAATATGTCCTTAAAAATCTCAAACTTTACATACTTCAGTCATACTTCTGGTCCCCGAGAGGCAGACAATATAGAGTCACCCCTTATTGGCCAGTTTAATATGCTCTAGCCAATAGGTATAAATGGCTCTTGAATCCATCCAATATGGTACATACACAACGAAAAACTGTGAGAACTGAGCCTTTGGTAACCGATCTTATCACTGTGAAATTTATTTTCACTTTTCACTACCATAATTCAGCTAAACACCTGCTTCCCCTTCCACACTTTCCTTGTGACTGACCCGAATGGACACGCCAGCAGCCCCTCCTTCCCTTTCCTGCTTTTTTGTTTGGGCACAAAACGTGTACACGCTAAGGCAGGCAGTTGCAGCCTTGAAGAAGAGCAATCCGCTTGTCAGAACGTTCTCTCCAGCGATGCCCCGTGTTCCACGGATAGTTCTTGGTTTATTATCTTTGTTAGTGCAAAATTCTTTTTATTCAAACTCGGCAGACATCCCCGTGAGATTCTAATTAACGAGCTTTTTTTTTTGTAGAGGGAAGGAATGAAGTCATAACTAGACTGATGATTCAAGTTGGAGGTGAGGCACCTGTGCAGTAAGTGAGCGAGCTCCATAGAGTTTCATACAATAACCTAGAGAGGAAATGCGCTGCGATCGTTCAACCACCATGGGAATGATGGGAAGTACAGGCTTCGGATTTGATTGCGTTAGCTAGCGAATTGCCTACCAATCTTTTTGTACAGTTTCCATTTCGTTCTTTTAGAGGCGTGGGTAGTGGGGTGTGTTGCAAAGTGCTCAAGCAGCGCCTTTGTTGTTCAAAGAGGCTGAAGTCCACTAGATCTCTTGGTTTGCTGCGACATTGAAGCTTTACAGGTTGTATTTGACAGTTTTAGCAAAGCATTGTGCACTCACCGCTGCTCATAGATGTAGCGTCCCATGCTAATGCAGAAAATTGCATAGAGATCACGTTTGTTTGGTAAACACATCTCTCCAAAACTCGTTCAAATCGGCTGCAAAACGATGGTGAAGCTAAGTAGACGCACTGTCACGCACTTTTGACTTGGCTTCACAACAAAACGAGAGATGCGTTGGGGGCAGACCACTTGGACAGATGCACCTGTTATCGCAGCAGATGATACGTTAAGTGTTTCTCACTCACTACAGTACTGTTATTTCCATAAATAGATAATGCTTACTTTCGAGGGAAAAACAAGCATGTTTGTTTTCAAGTGTCGTAAAAAAATAATTCATTAATCGGTGATGCCAAATCTGGAATACAATGGCAGAGCAGTGTATACCCTGGTCGTTGACTTTGTCCACGTTTAACTTCCATCTCACGTTCACGCAAACTTTTAGCAGTAAGTTGTACGTACAAAAGAATCTAGCACGTTTTAATTGGAAATAATTTTATATCACTTTGTTTTACACTCGGCAAACAAGCGTCACAAATCCCAAGAACGAAAGCCATCCGAAGCAAATCGGAAGCCTGTACTTCACATCATTCCCATGGTGGTTGAAGCGCCGCTCAAGGAGCCCGCGTAGACACTAGTGCCAGATTCCTCTCTAGGTATTATAGTAAGAAACTCTATGGCGAGCTCTCTTATACCGCAAAAGACTTAAAGGGACACTAAAGGCAAATAACAATTTATGTCGGAGTGAAAGCTCAATGTATTGTCGTTTTAGACAACGTCTAAAATGGCAACATTATCAACAGCAGTGCCCTACTTGCCAAGAAATTAAGCTAAATACGACGTGCACCACAAGTGGGACATTTTGGAAATAATCCCGATGACGTGAAAGCGACCGACTACAATTAATCACTCGTAATCAAACTAGCTGCAATAAAAAAAGAACCTTCCGTGCATCAAAAGACGTAATAAAATGCTGCTTGTTTGTTTCTGTTTGATTCACGGAAAAAAGAACCTTTTTCGCGTTGCCATGGAGAACAACGCTCGTGGTTCAAAGGTTTCGTTTTCGCCTAACTGTGCTTCGCCCGGCGTTCGGCTTCACTCACACGGTCGCATGTCAGTAGTAGTTTTGGTAATGCGTACTGCCGCGTGTGTTTTGCGCGCTCGTGAAAGTCGCTCTGACAGAAAGTTCGACAAAATGCTGCATGCATGTGATGTTGCCGGATGTTCGAATGGTGCACGCCGCTGCGCAGTAAAGGCGGGCAACGTTGGGCACGGCAACAAAGACCGCTTTCAGGCGGGTGATTTGAAGTGCGCCAACGCGATGCGGACCACTAAAACGTAATTTTATTTCAAAATAAGCACTTCCTTGGCACAAAAGTAGCACTACGAGGTTTCTGGACCGCTATTTCAACAATCAACATCGACTTAATATTTGCCTTTAGTGTCCATTTAAATTACAACTAATGAAAGTAAATAAGATCAAAAGACAAAATGGAATTTTTCTGGGCTGTCAAGGCTGATCAAGTGGAAGAAACTCGGTGACACGCAGAAATATAACATAAGAGAGATTGAGGCAGCATCCAGACAACTAACAGAAAACTATGCTTAGGAAGGAACAAAATGCATGCAGTAAGAGATAACCAGGGAAGCGTCCTCAAATGAAATGAAAGTACAAGAAGACACTGAATTGCCATGGGTAGCTACCGAAGAGGTTAGAAAGGCCATGCGAGCAATGATTCCACTCCTGTGCGGCAAAGTGCGCCAAGTTGGATTTACTGCACCATCGTAATAAAGATGACGTAAATTGCACCAAACTGTGCCAGAGTCTCAGGTTTGACAGTGTCTATCATTGGCAGTCGCACCGCTGAGGCATCAAAACATGTGCAGCTTGATCTTGGGGCCACGAAAGTCATAGCCATGGACCAAGAAAACGGCGCTCGTGCATGCGTCCCGATAAAGCCACGACGCCACACACGGTACCGACGCAGCTTCTGATGTGCAAGTCGGCTCGACGGCAAAATGCGCTCTCCGCAGAGGCTTGTGACTTCTAGGCCAATCGGTGGCGATCAAGTGTGGCTGCGACTCACAGGCTGACGTCTGTTCCAGGAATGCCGTTGGTAGCTCGTTTCAAGCAGAAATATTATCTGGGTAGTGCAACAAAACATGCACACAAGAAGAGGACGAGAGAAGTGCTCTTGTGTTGATGTTTTATTGCGCTATCCATGAGTCTATGGCATTTCAAGCGCTGCACAGCATGTAATCAAGGCAATATTCAGTAATCAGTACAATCAACTAAGAAGAAAAAGAGGCTGGCTTTTGCCTTCGAAGATTGCATAAAGAGGGACCATGTGAATTTGTAGCATTGAGGCATCAGCAAGGGGGTGTGACAGCCACTTCAAGCCTTACACCAGTGCCTACCTTTCCCCATGACAAAGTACTGCTGATTTAAAGTGCGACATCTTATTCACACAGACTATAAATTTGTGGCAAGAGCTCTGTACTTTAATGATCACATAGTTAGACTTATTTCATTACATACAACCAGTACTTTGTTTATTTGCTTGTATAGAAAAATATAGCTGAGGAGGTTATTCCACAACATTCAGTTGCATGACGCCCTTAATTTCGCATAATCAAGTGAAATAAGGAAGTGCTCCTGAGTGCATTTGGTCCATGAGATTTGTGATGAATCAAGGTACAGTCAAACCCGCATGTATCGAACTCTCCAAAAAATGAGAATGAGTTCGATATATCGTATAATGTCGATGCACAACTTTTAATGAAATTATTGTATTTGTGGTGTGAATTTTGGTGCGGAAGTTGGCTTCATTTCACTGCCTTTTAATAATGTAAGGAAGGTGCCTTCAATTCAAGTTTTTTTTTAAATTTGCATTTATTTGCTGTTTGTTGTTAGGGATGCATGGTTAAAGGGACCGACAACTGGCCAGAACGTGGGATTAGATCCTGGTATAAATGAAAAGACCGTAAAATATAGTTGTAGCGAAGCGTTGGAAGTCTGTAATGGGTTGCCCTCTTGAGCGCTTTCTAGTGGGTCGTCCCCTTCGGCTCTTCTCTGACAGCACGCTCCTCGCACTCAGAGTCAGTGCTCTGTCTTGACTGTCGCCGTTGTGCTTCGTCGACTAGTGCCGTCAATAAACGCCTTTATATAGTGACCGATTCCAGCATCCTTTTCGCGTTGCGAGTAGGATTTTTATTTTTAAATCGGGTGTAAAAGTAACAAAAATCGGTATGTCGCGCAGCCTAGCGGAAGAGCGTTGAAGCTGGAAAATGAAGTATATCACTTCGCTGTACATAGTCTGATGCTGTCATGAGTGCCATAATTAGTCCTCAAAGTTAGAGCATGTGTATTATTATCCCGCCCCACTCAATTCTGTGCTGCTTACGAGGTAAAACGAGCTGCACGGTGAGAAGCGGCACTGCCTTCGCGGCCGTCAGTGGCCCGTGTCAAGTTGTGGCGCATGCGCACAATGTGCACGCATACGCAGTGACTCACCGCGCTCGAACACGAACTGCTCTCGCGCTCACTGTTTGCAGCACATGTTGTCTTGTGTGTATCCGCGATGCGCAGCGCCTATAGGGGCGCCACTGAAAGCCGCGTAGCGGCGGCCGTTGGAACCGCTGGTCGGTCGCGTAGCAGACGCTTCATTTGCGCTTGTGCGATTTGCCACTTGTGCGCGTCCTAGATAATTACTTTTGCAGTGATAGTGTGCGCAAAGGAGCCGCACTTTATAATAGCGGACACGTGTCCGATGTCAAAGCTGTGTAGGACGACAATGTACGTCACCATACGTGCCAAGTGTTTGCCACAGACAAGCGTCAACAAGCTTCCCTACGAAGTGGAGCTCATCGTAAGTACACTGCCTTCGTTATAACGTCGTGATCAATAATGCCTGCATGCGTTGATGCGTGAACCAACGTTTTTTCTCGACACAGTAGCTTCGTTTACGTGCCATGTGTTTATAGTAGATTTTGAGGGAGCGCTGTCGCACCGGCGTATAGATTTCACAGGTGCAGCCACGCGAAGGGTCAGCGTTGGTAAAACTTTGAAACCAGCACGATAAGCTTGTGAAAAAATAAACGATACACTTGTCATCATCTGTGCATAAGCGCACAGCGAACATTCTGCACCGATGATCGCATTCCAGTGCCATCAATAGGTAGAATGCAGCTGATTTCATCCAGCACACGTGTGATTCCAGGGCGCTTTTGTAAAGGAGCCATCACCTTCCCCACATTCTCTGGCATTGCGCTTCGCGCCATTTGTTTTTGAAGAGAGCCTAGGCATCGCGTCTTATCACTAATAACAACCTCATGTGCATTGTAGCGTCTACAATGCAGGCGAGGCGACCAAGTGTAAACGTAGTAGCGTTCGCTGAATACGTAGCGACATAAATGGAGAAATAAAAACACGGTAATCATTCTAACACTGCCGTAAACAAAGCACGATTGCTTACTTTCCATGTCGTACAGCCGCAATCCACCGCCGCCGTCGCTCTCGCTCATGAAATAGCACCGGAAACCTGTAGAAGTGCGTTCCTGCGATTTTTTGTGTGTGTTTGAGCAGCCGACAACGCAGCAGTTATTTTTCGACATCGCTGAGGCCCGACAGAGTCATTAAATCACGACGAAAACGCATCCATCCGTGCACTCGTGTAGACGCTCGCGGGAACACTGCTCGCCGGGACCCGTCAGCGCTTCCGAGCCGTGACGGCAGATGGCGTCGTCGGCGCTTTGCGCATCGCCTATAATGACTTCATTCCGTGATTAGGCACTCTGACCGGTGACCTTTCCGCTGCGCTGAAGAAAACAGGTACCATGAAAATTGGTTGCTGTTGCCGTGTGCTGACGACGGCTACTCCTTTTCACTTGGATATCTTATATTTTAAGTGCAGGGGCGGGTAATATGCGAGAAACTACGGTATTGATGTGAATAGGGCCTCAAAATCTTCATACGAAGCAGTGCGTACCGGAAGCGTCAAGCGGTCTGCCTTGTCCCGATTGTTGGCCTTGTTTTTCAATGTCATACTCAGATTGCTTCTTGGGCTGCTGTATGGAGCGGCAACGAGGCTTTGTAGTGCCGCGCCACTTGTCGCCAGTCGGCCAGGGAAAAAGAAGAGCTCATCGTGGCACAAGCTAGAAAACATTTGGGTGCTTTTGGCTGGCTAGACGCCACTTGCCTCCTTCCTTGGCCTTTGTCTCCTCAATAAACTAGCGACACTGGCACATCCACGTTGGACGCCTTCTTTTCCCCATGTTCGACTCTATTGTTTATCGTGAAATTTGCGGTGAACGGCAGGTTCTTCTCTTTTACGGCATCCATCGCGTTTATCACGATGAGGAATCATGGGGAAAAGCACATGATGGCAAATGATAGTTTCCACTCCCTTGGTCACTCAAATCCATGCGGCAAAGTGCCTTCCCATGCGGAGAAGGCAAAAGTTTGCAAGAGAAAGCAAACTTCTTGGGGCGTTTCCTGCTGCCGGATGTCCAATTTATCAAGTGTTCCGGCTAGTTTGGTTCAATGTAGCCGCAGATTTTCTTATTCATTGACGTTAATGCATTGCCATGATTGAAAGTAGTTCAATATAAAGGATAATTCGATTTACTCGAGTTCGATATAGTCTGGTTTGACTGTATTTATGGAGCTCCCCACAAGTGTTCATAATGATTATTCAGATGTCAGAATGTAAATGCAATTTGCTTCTCGAATGTACTCCAGAATGTGAAATTACCTGCTGTAGGGTGCATCCAGATGCAAAATGACCTGTTGCAAAAATGTTCTCCAGAATGAAAATTTTTGCTGCTTCAAAGTGCTCTAAAATGAAAATTTTGCTGCTCCAGAAATTGCTCCAAATCGTAAGTGCTCAGTCGCATCACTACACGAGATATGCCCTACGGAAAAGCAGCTGAAGAGGACTGCATAACAGTTGGTTTTCTCGAAGTTGGGGAAGATTTTATATTTCGGATACTTGAGACACTCTCAACTCACTGTCTTAAAACTGTAAACGTGCCAGTGAACTGGAAAAACATCAATATAGTAATACTAATACACAAGAAAGGTTACATAAAAGACTTGATGAATTATGAACCTATCAGCTTACTACCTTAGTATACAAAATATTTATCAAAGTAATTGCAAGCAGGATAAGGAAAACAGTTGAGTTAAACAAACGCGGAGAGCAAGCTGGCTTCAGAGAGGGGTACTCTTAAAGGCATCAGAGCCTGGTGATCAATCAAATGATTAAGAAATCTGCTGACTACAAGAAGCCCCTTTTGTATAGCTTTCATAGACTACAAAAAGGTATTAGTGCTATGTGAATAACCTAACCAGAATATTCCACCGCTACCTTGCTTCTCTTCAAAAGAAAAAAAAAAAAAGCTAGATAATTGCAATCAAAAAAGGAATCGGGCAGGGATACATGAGATCCTGTTAGCGTTGTTCACAGCGTGCACAGTTGTAGTATTCAAACAACTAGATTGGGAGTATAGCGAATATGTCAGCAACTTACGGCTTGCAAAATTAGTAGCCAGCCTTTAGAATCTGTGCAAGAGTATGTATACCTAGGACAATTGCTAACAGGGGAGCCTTTTCATGAAAAGGAAATTCACTGAAGAATAAGGATGGGCTAGCATACATATGTGGCAGGCATTACCAAGTGCTGTCCCTAAAACAAAAGAAGTGTACAATCATTGCATACTGCCAGCTCTAATATAACAACCAAGTGTGCAATGGAATGGTAAATGACCGGTGTAGAGGACAAGCAGGGGTATTTGATTGTGTAGTTGGCATTAAGCGAAAGCAGTGAACTTGGGTTGACCACGTAGTGCATAGGATAGACAACTGCTGGCCAGTCAGAGCGATGGAATGGATAGGAAACACAGGGTTAGGCGGGGTTAACAAGTTTGATCAGCTTGTGCAAGATGGGGCAAATGGGAGATACAGTAATAGCAGAAGGCCTGCAGTGCACATAAAGTAGGACGATGAAGAAGCAAGGTACGAATGATGTCTCGACCATTGTAAATGAAACAGTGACCTGGCGTTATTCATGCATAGCTCTTGTTCACCTGGCCGTGTGTGGGCGGTGTATACAAAGGTAGATTAGTTCCATTCGAGTAGTCTGCGGGATGCACCACTGCACTCACCTCTGCACTGGCAAATGCTGTGTACGTGGGCACTGTGGACGTCTGGAGCGAGTGATGCTGTGCTAAGGAAGACCCATCATTGGAGCAGCTTACTTTTACTGGTAATTTCACGTTTTCGCTTATTTTTTTCATCTTGAACGTCACTCACGCTTAGCATTTTGTCCGCATCATCTTTCATGAAATACTATTGGTGCAGTCAAATGATGGATACTTACGATGTTTGGCCTTCTGATTTCTTTTTTTTCATCATAATTTTGTTTCTGAAGGCATTGAACAGCACAGTTGAGAAAATGTCTTCACTTGCCCTACACATCACAATGCCCAAGGTTTGTTTTTGTAACATCTGGCTTCAGGTTCTCTTGAACAGTAGTGTGGGAACGTGTACTGAAGGTTTTTTAAATCTTTTAACATAATTGATGCCAGACCAGCATTGGTGTACAGCAAAACCTTGGTGTAATGATTGCCATGGGATCACTGGAAGTTATTCGTTATTCTGTAACATTACATTGAGAACACACACAACAATATCACAAACTCAACTAAACAAGAGTAACTGCCTACATTTTAAGGCAGTACATTCACAAATGTATTATGCCCATGACAAGGACTTTTGAAGATGGGAAGGACATGCATTAGCGTGAAGTGCACGCAGCTGGTACTGACCTTGGATCTTTCAGTGTTGGGTTTTTTCAAGGATGACACACCCCCACTGTCTAATATTTTTCTTGAATAGTGCTTTAATAAAACATACATTATGGTTTTTCTTTTTTGTTTGTGTAGAATTCCAGGAAATGACTGGTGTGATGGCACTCTTGTTACTGTCCTTGCATTCCTGAGAAGTAAATAAAGTGTGCAGCATTAGTTAAAAAAAAAAGAAAAAGAAACACCATTGTTTTGAATTGGCACATGTGCTTCTGTGACAAAACTGCCGTCATTGTGTCCACTGCAGGGAGGAGGCCTTTTCCTTCAATTGACCCTTTTTGTGCCCCGTAGACTTGCCTATTTCATCACTCCATCTATTACTCCATCGCTCGATTACGTCTCCCACTCTCATTCCATCGCTCTCACTGACCAGCGGTTATCTTTTCTTTGCATCATGGGACCTCTTTTTCTTGTGCGCAGTTTATTTTTAGTTTCTGTTGAGTGCCAAAAAAGACACGAATGATGGCACTGTTATTATCCCCTCATTTCTATCTGAGAAAGGAATAAAACATGCAGCAGAGTTTTTAAAAAATGCCATTGTTTTGAGTAAGCAATCACGCTTGTGCAATTTACAGTAAAACCTCGGTGATACAATCACGGCTCGTACGAATTTCGGGGTGATATGAATTTCTCTGTGGTCCTGGCCAAGGCCCATTAGCCTGCAATGTATTGGAGTACGGTTGTTGCGAACCGATTTTCACCCCACGACGTTTGATACGAACGTACGCTAGCGCACAGGTACGAACAGGCGCCCGCACTGTCGCGGCAGTCGCGCGCGGGCATGCCTGCTGCGCGACTATCAACGGTGCCTCGTTGCCTCCGAGATTGGGCGTGCAAATCTTGGAGGCCTTTATGCGCCTTCGCGTTTAGGTTACAGATGACGTTGACGTCGCGTTTCTTTTCCTTTTCTTTTATCTTCCAACGTGTTGCGTGCCACAGTGCTCGCGCCAGCAGCGTCTTTGTACTGTGTTAACACGTGCCTGTCACGTCGATGCAAGCCGTGTCCTCGCAAACAGACGTTTTATGAAACAAAACCGAAACCTATGCGGCGGGTCCATCATGAAGTACCATGAAAGGTGGACGAAGGCCCCAAGAGACGAAGTGGAAGGTCTTGGCGAAGGAGCTGGGCATCGCAACGTACGCGCACACCTGCCAACTCTCCAATTTGCACGGGAGACTCCCAAATTTTGAGCAAACCTCTCATTTGTGCGGGCCTGGCCGTAAATCTTCCGAAAAGCAGCCCCAAAACCACCGCGATAAGAAAATAGGAGCAACAAAGGACAGCGATTCTAACATTTTCTGGCCTTCATCTATTGCGTGCAAAACGCTTCTAAAGTCACTTTCGCCTCAGCACTCCGGTGTTATGCAGAAAAGCGTAGTAAGATTAGGAAGGGGCTACTAGCGGTCAAGCGTCACAACGCATCTGGTTCATTAATTACACACGCACGCACCGCATATTTACAAGTACAAATATGATAGTTGACGTCTGCAAACTTTACTGGCAATCATTCAGAGCTGTTCATGACATCACTGCGGCCTTGAGAAACACTAAATCAAAACGTATACCAACTTTCTTTTGTCGCATATTAATTTTCCATGTTTTCTGGTGATACGACTTTCGTATGATACGAATATTTTTGGTAACCCTGCGAGATTCATATTTATTTATTTTATTTAGAATACATCACAGCTTCCGAAGAAGCATTGAGTGAGGGGGGTACAGAGCAATGAGTAACAAAAGAAAACTAAGCACAGGCAATGTATACAAAAGCACAATACAGGCCAAAAGCAGTAAGGCAGTGTCCAAATGAAAATTGTTACACAATATTAAAATGTCTAGCTAGCCCACTAGTAAATATCAAGCAAGTGAATTAAGGTGTCTGTTTAGTTGCTCACGAAAACGATTACTATCACTGATTATAACAATGGCTTCGGGAAGATCATTCCATAGTGCAATGGCGCGTGGTAGTGCAGATGAATTAAAAGCTTGAGTACTTCCAAAAATATGCCTAATGCTTAGGCTGTTGTGTAAACGTCGTGATGTACGCGTTGGGGTGTGAATGGGTAATTGGTGACGAGGCAGAATATGAACGTATTTATGAAGCAGACATAAAAGTGAAACAGATCGACGGACTTCTAATGGCTCTAGACTTAGTTCTTGCTTAAGGTTAGTCACACTGGAACGTAGGTCGTAGTTAAACGATATTAATCGAGCTGCCCTATTTTGTACTGACTCTATCTTGTTAATGAGGTACTTCTGATGAGGAGACCACACTGCAGAAGCGAATTCCAGCTGTGGGCGCACGAAGGTTTGATAGGCTAATTTACGTAAGTTAGAGTTAGAACGACTCAAGTTACAGTGCAAATATCCCAGTGTTTTAGATGCCTTGGCACAAACTGTAGTTATGTGCTCTTTCCAAGAGAGGGTAGAATTTAAATTTATTCCTAAATAAGTGTATGATGAAGTATGAGGCAATGCTGCATTATTTATAGAATAAGGAAAGTTAGTTGTAGCGTGCTTACGATTGAATGAAACTACCTTGCTTTTAGTAGAGTTAAGTGTCATTAGCCATTTATCGCACCAGCAGTTAATAGCGTTGAGATCGTTTTGAAGGATGTGATGGTCATCAGTATTTTTTATAGCCCGATAAACAACACAATCATCGGCAAAGAGCCTTACACTGGAAGTTAAGTTAGTGCTAATGTCGTTAATGTAAATTAAAAATAGTAATGGGCCCAGGACGCTACCCTGCGGTACACCAGATATTACGTCAGTCAGAGAAGAAGAAAAGTTATTTGCAACTGTGAATTGAAGGCGGCAAGATAAGAAATTTCTAATCCATGATAAAGTTAGACTGTCAATTCCAAGTGCTGATAATTTAACAATAAGACGACAATGGGCTACGTGGTCAAATGCTTTAGAGTAGTCCAGAAAGATGCAGTCAGTTTGAAGGTTTTCATCCATGTTAAAATGTAGGTCGGTGGTTAGTTCAAGTATTTGTGTTTCTCATGACAAGGTTCTGCGAAAACTATGCTGGTTATTGAAAAAAAAATGATTGGACTCAAGGTGACTGTATAGGTGTGATGAAATAATATGCTCTAGAAGTTTACAGCAGATACATGTCAATAAAATGTGACGATAGTTTTCAGCTAAGTGACGACTTCCATTTTTAAATACGGGAATAACTTTAGCAATTTTCCAATCCATCGGTAATTGTCCAGAAGATAATGACTGTCTAAATATGTGTAATAATATTTGACCGGAAATAAAAGAGGTATTTCTCAGTACTTTAGAATTTATGTTATCAATACCACAGGATGTAGATAGTTTAAGGTTGGAAATCAGACCCATTATGCCATCCAGCGAGATATCAATCGGCTCCATAAAACGAAAGTCAGTTTTGGGAACAGCTGGCACGTTGGAATGATCTTCCTGAGTGAAGACAGATGAAAAGAAACCATTGAGTTCAGATGCACACTCTTGAGCAGAAAGTCGTGTTAGGTTATTGCGGTGTAAGGAAACGTCGTTATCCACGCCATTTGGGGCGATTGTTTTCCAGAACATTTTAGGGTTAGACTAATAGTGAAGGCAGATTGTGCGTATAATATTTATGTCTAAATGTCTTTAATGTCTTACAATATGTATTTAAGTGTTCCTTGTATTTTGCCCAAGAAAACTTGAGTTTGGAGACGCTTTGCGGATATGTAAAGACGTTTCTTCTTATTTCTTAGTTGTTTGACGTTTGTTGAACCATGGCCTAGCTTTATCATTGGTTTATCATTGGTATCACCGAGGTTTTACTGTAACTTCTATACCGGGGTCAATGTCTGATTAGCCTTCCCTTGTGACTACAAGCTGCCATTTCCAGAGTCTGAGCTGGGCTGTTACTTAGAGATGCATATGTTGTGCCCATAGAGATGTTGTAAGCTATAAAAGTATATCAAATATAGGTGTGACATGCAAACTGCAGTGTACCAGAGAATTCTTGGAAGTTAGGGGTAGGGCTGGACACAGATACCTTAAAATTATATCGCGATACGATACAAGATACTTGGGTAAGAAGTATTGGAGATAAAGATAAAAGATACTGCTGCAATTATTGTGTCCGATTCGATGCTCGCCAATTGTATGTTAAGTTACTTCGATACATTTGCCAGGTTGTTATCATAAATCTATGCAGGGTGCCCCAGCTATCTTTAGCCAGAATTTAACTGACTTTTGAAATAACGAAGCTGGGCAAAAAATTCAATGAGAAAGTTATAGATCGGTTTCCAAAACGTCCAATAGAAAGTTTCTGACTTTCTATCTATTAAGTATTAGTTTTTTTTTCTGTTTGCTACAGATGCCCACGAAATAAAAACTACCACGTCATGTGCCCGCTTGCATACCAGTGCACGCAATGATTCTAGTGCTCCCCAGCGTTGCGCGTGCGAACAACTACAGCATTTGCGTGGCTGTGGTGTCTCGACGGCAGCGATGATGTTGGTGGCTGTGCGACGAACACGTTTTGCGAGCGGCGACTTAAGCGATTACCACTGCGTCTGCTTATCGCTGTTATGAATCTGCGCAAGGGAAGCATATTGTTTGTAGGCGGAAGGTTAGGGAGCACTGGAATCACGGTGTGCATAGGCGCGCAAGTGAGCATGTCATGTTTTTTTTTTTTTTGTATTTCGCAAGCACCCATAGTAAGCAGAAAAACACTTAATACTTAATGGATAGAAAGTTAAAAACTGTCTAATCAAATGTTTTGCAAGCTGTTGTACAGCTTTCTCATTGGAATTTTTCGCCCAAGTTCGTTGCTTCAAAAGCTAGTTAATTAAAGTGGCCTAATTAAGCAATTAATCGCAACACAAAAAATAGTCTGGCGTACTCCAGGCAACAGTCGGCATCCTGCATTTGGTCGTGTCATCATTGAGTGTGTCGGCATATTTTAAAACTCTGGCTAAAGACAGCTGGGGCACCCTGTATAATATAGCAGCAAATGCCTATGCACAAATATGTTTTCGTGAACATTTCTGCACTGCAACCAGCTTTGTTTCATTTGAATGAAATGTGTGTCAGCACAGTTGCACCCCTCCCTCAAGAAGGAAATTCTCGCGGCAACGAACAAATGTGGCATCCCCTGTGAACGTCCATAGAGCTCAATGCATTTGCCCCCTCTCGACAGTGAAGGGATTTCAGAAAGCACTACCGCAATAACGAAAGTTTCAGGTGGTGATCTGCAACATTTTTTTCAACCTGTGAGTAGTTGGGAACCCAGAAGTTTGAAAATCGCAGCACTGCTCATTCGACAAGTCGGGCACATACGTTTCCGCCAACAAGCATCAATGCGACCATTTCTGTTTACATTCGGTGGGATGATGATAGCAACAAGACTTTTTTTCCCGCTGAGAACTGTTTTTTTGCTAACTGCTCTGTTGGCAACTACTTCGGCACATGATGTTTCAAGTGTCGACACCCACGAAAGTGGCGTCATGCCAACAGACATTCTGTAGACTGGCTAACTGCTTGCTGCCATGCGTCTCTCCATGTGCACGCCAAGATCTCCCGCATTTTGCTTATGTGCAGTGTTGTTTGGCCTTTTTGGAATATGCCGCCTCCTATTAAAAAGCACAAGTTTTTGACGCTTCAGGAGAACTCGAGGGGCAGAAAAAAGGTGGATATTGCAGAGAAGTTTGGCATCCCGTGCAGCTCGCTGTCTACAATTTTCAAATCGAAAGACAGCATAAGATCAGCGACTTCTTTAAATAAATTTTGGTTGTGCAAAGTAATTAGTGTGCATATTTTTTTTTCACAACAAAATTCTCACGATAACGAACAAAAATCACTTCCCTGGCGATTTCATTATTAAGGGGGGACCCTGCTTCGGAGATATATTTCTTTGTTTTTGAGTACATTTTTATGAAACTTTCGCAGCTTATATATTTTTATGTCCTGATTTCAAATATGCAATTATTTTTCTAGTACACTATGCTGTTTCCAAAATATCAAATATTTCATGTATATTGTTGGGAGCAAGATTTATTTATAAATTGTAAGAGTTATAAAGCAAATCAGCATATCACAATAAGCTGGAATGAATGCTGTTTGCAATAAAACAAGAATGGATGTTCTAGGCTCAATTGAACAAAAGTTATAGTACGTTGAACACTTGGCAAGTCAGCAATGTCGAGCTCGGTCAAACTGGGATCAAGCTGGGAATGTTCAAAATACCATAACTTTTGTTCAAATGGGCCTAGAACATCCATTCTTGTCTTATTGCATACAGCATTGATTCCAGGTTATTGTGATAGGCTGATTTGCTTGATAACTCTCACAGTTTAGGAATAAAGCCTGCTCCTAACAATACAAAAACTATTTAATAGTTTCAAAACTACATAATGTATTAGAACAATAATCGCATGTTTGAAATCAGCACATAAAAATACATAAGCTGTGAAAGTTTCATAATGATACGCTCAAAAACAAGAAACATGTTTCAGAAGCAGGGTCTCCCCTTAAGGGGTTCGACTGTATCTCAAAAGTTCAGTCTTACTTGCTTAAGGTGTACTAGTTCAATTCTGAAACAGCTTATTGGGATTGCTTTAGTTGTTTGACATGACAGCTTTTTATGCATTGCGCTGTCAGTGATTTTTGCTTGTCGCAGTTGTACTTGATGGGAGTCTCCGCTGTGCTTGCCGACCAGCTAGCGGTTTGCCATCTGACTACAAGAATGTTAGTAAGAAACCTCAGCATGATGGTGCAAATACGGCTACAAAGTTTTACCTCGTCTTTGAACATAATACTGTTTACGCAATACCGGAGCACCGGACAGGTGTAAAGCTGGAACAGCACTGGTAGCAACATTTTTTGTGACACATCAGGTATACGTAGAAGACATAAAACTGTAATTAGTACTTTTCATATTCTACTTATCTGCTGGCGTAAAGTGTTCATTTACGACATACTCACTAACATGCAATATTTGAACAATTTTTCTTCGAGAGAGAACTGGTGCAGCCCAGAGAAACTGACATGTTGTATGGTTGCATGAAGCATCACGGGACACCGCCGCTGTTCTATTGGCACTTATAGCTCTGATGCCCTGGTGATTAGTAAAAAAAAAAAAAAAAATGCGGGAGGCCTGAAAAAGGAAAACAAATATCGTATCTAAGTTGAGCAGAAATGTGGTTCCATATCAAACCATCACAGTGGATAAGTATGGAAACACTATACAGGAAGCGCCCCTAATAGCTATGATAACTAATCAGGGTGTCTACCGACCGGGAAAACCGGGAATTCTCAGGAATTTCAGTCTGGAAATACTCAGGGAAAATGCGGGGAATCTTTGCTCCCATCAGGGAAAATGCACAGTAACATTCACAGTAAAATCCAAGGCAACGAAAGTCGCGGTAACGCTGGCTCGAGATTTTGTGAACACATTTTTTCTTTTTTTTTAATCGAACAGCTGCTGCGGCTGCGGGGAAAGAGTGCACGTCGATGCTCTCCTCGCCTTCGGAGCGGTGGAGTGTGAGAGCATCCGGTTAAGAACCATGAACCACGGCACATCGTATTACGCAATACTGTCAGGCTGTTCTGTGACTACGTGTTGTAGTTCTGTATTCTTTGTCGCGCGTGCTATGCGTTAGCGCTCAATATGGTGTTTTTGTTACTGCCGTGTGTCAACAGGCATGATTAGTTGAAGAGGCAGCAGAAGTAGATGCAACGAGCTCGCCATCGTTCAGGAAGCGGATGTCATCGACAAGGCTGGTACCCACGAAACACAAGAAAAGCTAGAAAACTTCTACTAAACATCTAGAAAGGCAATTCCAAAAGTATGTTAGAAGTTTAGTTGAGATGTTATTTAGACGTAAGCAGCTTGAAAACTTCCTGTAGCTGTGCCAACGCCACGTTATTAGAAGTCTAGAAAACTGCTTGCAAGAATTCCAAAAAACTTCTTGCTAGATTTTTTTAAGAGCTTTTTTAGACATTTATTTTTCATGCAAACCAGCTTGTTGAGGACCTTGCCCTAGTCAATTCGTTGCATCATGCCAGCCTTGTGCAATCGCGTTTTAGCTGTTCACTGTCAAGCGTAATAGGTAAAGGGATGCCTGCGTAATATGGCATTAGGTTTATTTCTGGGGCTTCTCTAGCGAGCAGAATTGATAATTCAAAAAAGGCAGAAGTTTAGGGGAAGATGGAAACTTGAAGAGATCAGAAATTATTGCACGCGGGATGTCGCTGGAGCCATTTCCACAAGCGGACTTGTCAATTCACAGCTTTGAAGATGACAAGTTTGCTTGTTGAAGCGCTGACTCCAGCGACACCCCTTGTCAAAGAATTTCTCATCTCCTTAAGCTTCCATCTTCCCCTGAACTTCTGCCTTTTTGAATTATCAATTCTGCTCGCTAGAGAAGCTCCAGAAATAAACCTGATGCCATATTACTCAGGCATCCCTTTACCTAATACTCTTGACAGTGAAGAACTAAAAGTGATTGCAAAACACTGGCATGATACAACGAATTGACTAACGCGTTGCTGGAGCCAACATTTTGACAAACTAACTGATCTTCAAGTTCCAGCCTTGAAGAAAAGTCCGCTTGTTGAAACGGCTGCAGCGACACCCTATGTTAAGAATTTTTTATCTCAGCAAAATTGGTGTTCTCCTGGCCAAAGAATTAGTCCTGTTTATTCAGACATGACATTGCCTTAATTCATTGTTCTCAACACATCTAAGCATTTTGATGTTGGCCCATTTTCATTGCTTGTGTTTTATGGAATGCGTTATACCACGCTTCCAAAAGTAAATGTGAAATTCTAACAAATGTTCTTGGTCATGCATAACCTTTATTGTAGCAATTCCAAACAATATGTTGGTCACTTGACACAGGCTGGAGCAATGGAATTGATTACTTTGTTCAAGAACCTGCACACAAAAGGCACAGTAAAGTACAAGGTGTCTCAATCAATCGGACATGTATCAGCACAACAAAAATCGGAAGGCTGTCTTGGTAAACACACGAGCACAGCAGCAATACTTTGATAAATCATCGAACATTTGTAAACGCCAATAGGAGCAGTTCAATGGCTTATTTTGTCTCAATGAAGTAAATTTAGATACAGTCGAACCCGGGTATATCGAACTCGCCAAAAAACGTTTATTAGTTCGATATATGGCATAATTCGATATAGGCTTCTATAGTATTTTGACACAAAGGCACATAACAATAAGAAAAGTACTTTATTAATATGGTGGCTCACTTGCGTGCCCTACTTTGGAACAAAATAGTCCTGGATTTTCTTCTGTGTCAACGACTTCGCTGCCTGTGAAAGCACGCACGCCTCCACGTTGTCCAACGAGTCGGAGCAGCCTTCCACATTCTCGCAATAGCGCCGGACCAACGCAAGTGCACTAATCACTTCGGAGGATGTAGGCAATGGACCATCGTCAATTTCCTTATTGCTGTCGCTTTGGCTCGTGGTCGGCACGACGTCTGCAACGTAGCCCTCATCTTGTAGCTCACCCATGATGGCGACATCATCGTCCGCACTGATGAACTCGTCGAATGTCGATCCGTCGATAGCTCCCGGGAACTCAAGGTGCTCCTTGGAATTTTGTGCGCGGCGGCGACGTCGGACTTCTTTTCACCGCGCTTGACCCGATTTATGATTTCGAGTTTCGCGGCGAACGGCAAATTCTGCCTCTTTGCACAAGCCATGACGACAGCGCGCCAATAAAGTTCACAGAGCACCAACAGGCAACACCACCAGCACGGACCACGCTGAATGAGGACTCGAGGAAAACAGGCAGCAGCAGGCACACAAGCATAAAGAAAAAATGGCGCTCACTTCTACTGCTTCTACCGCCTCCGCGCCTCGGAGAAAGCACGACGGCCTCTGATTGGCTGTAAGCGATGCGAGCGGGCCAGGATCATTTCTTGCAGGGGGGTGTTCGCCCGTGCACAACCGGGTCTAAACCACTTTTTCTAGGGTGGCGCCGGCAGTTTTCCCCGCCACCGCGAGGGAAAGCCAACTTGCTGGGGCACTTTTGAGGCACATGGAGTTTGATATATCGGTTGTCGTTGCTATTTTCGTTCGATGTAACAGTAACTTTTGCTATATATTCTCAATGTAAATTTACCGTGTTTAGAAATTGTTCGATATACGGGATAATTTGATATAATAGGGTTCGATATAGTCGGGCTCGACTGTATGTTAAAAAATCTTGGGTAGACAATATTTAGAGTTCCTCCACAGTGGTGTGTGTCAATAATATTGTGGTTTTGGGAATACCTGGAATTCTAATTTCATCCTGCACACAAAAGGCATGATGAACCAAGAAAATGTTTTTGTCAAGCATGCACCTACACCAGCATAACAAAGAAACAAATAAAATGGAACAAGAGGCTAGTTTAGTTAAACGACAACGAACGCCGTAGCACAGGGAGACATTGGTTTAGGAAAAAATTCCCCCTAGTTGGTAGCACATGCTAAGAATTTTTTCGCATAACCAACACAAGAACAAAAATGGAGAGACACAACATGTGCACTAACTTTCAGTAGAATGGTTTATTGCACACGAGGCAAACGGTTGCACAATGCCGGTGCACTCACACTGCACCAAGAAGCGATGCACCGAGATTTGTCTTTTTCCATTTCATTTTTAGAAGATATACATAACACTGATAAGCTCACAGACTACTGCACATTCCAGAAAGTCTATTCTTTATCTGACAACAACAGGGACAGAGTACTAACACAAGTGGTACGGATCTTTGCGATTTTGGCAGCTTATAGTATTATCAATCTCGTTAGTTAAGCTCTCTTGGTTGATAAAACCTTTGAGTTCTGCTAGAAAGGTTCACACCCACACGCTCTACAGGACAATGCAAGCCACCCATCATTGGCTTTATTTACAAGATTACAATGCTCCCTTAACCTATCATTCATGCAGCTGCTTGTTTGCCCGACATACTGCTTACTGCAGGAAAGAGGTATCTGATAAGCGACAGTTTCTCCACATTCCACAAACCGCATTCCATGTCGTTTCTGGCAAGCAGTTGTCTTCTTCGGTGCTTGGCTGCTAATTCTGCAAATCGATTTCAGCTTTCATGGAGCGGAAAAATTATTTGTACATTAGCAAGTGACATCAACCTTATTATGTAGTGCAAAATTTCGTGCAAGTGTGGCACAACAGCAATTCCTTTTTGAGCAACATCACTGTTGGAACGCAGACTAGAGCAATGGAGTGGTAGTTCCTAATCAGGCCCTCTGCGACTAACACCTTTGTTTGAGTGACGTGTTGTGTGTGAATCTTTCCAATGTGCTATGTGTCCCGTTGAGTTGTTGCGCTATTCAACTACAGAATAAAAAGGTTGGCATCACGTGCTAATGTGCAAGTAGTTTTTTTCAGCTCGATGCAAGCTGAAATCGATTTGCAGAATCAGCACTCAAGCACCAAAGACGACGACTCCCTGCAAGAAACAACATAGCACACAGTTTGTGGAACGCAGAGAAGCTGTCATCTTTCATGCGGTTAAGAGAGCATTTTTAAAAGAGGCGAGCGAATGTTGGGTGAGTTAGTGTATCGATATAGTAAATACCATCGTATGTAGCGCCACTAGACAGCACAACAGTGTTCGTCTGTTCCTTTTTGTTGTCCTGTCTAGCGCTACATACAATGGCATTTATAAGAGAGCATTGTAATCTTGTAAACAAATGCAGCGATGGATGGCTGGAGTTACAGTGTAGAGCATGTGAGTGGGAACCTTTGTTTCAGAACACAAAGGTTTTATCAGCTAATAGAGTTGAACTAACGAAGTTGATAATAGAAGCTGCAAAAATTGCAATAGGGGGTACCAATTTTGTTAGCACTCCTCGATTGTCCATCTCGAATAAAGCATTGACTTTCTTGAACATGGAGTAGTTTGCGAGGTGATCAGTATGCCGTATATTTTGCTAAAATAAAGCGGAGGAAGACATATCTCTCTGCATGGCACCTTGGTTAAACTTGAGGGCACCACCCCATTTGCAATAAACCACTTTTTTTAAAGTTAGCGCACGCATTGTCCCTGTTTTTTCGGCTTTGTGTTGCTTATGTGCTAAAAATTTTTACCAATTAGGTTGAGGTCACTTATGAGTACAGAAAATAAGATACTTTGGAAATTTCAACCACAAATACACACAAGCACAACAGCAAAACCTAGTTAACAGTAGAAAACTTGTAACAGCCAAAGGAAAGTGCAGTTGAACAGTTGATATTGCCCACACAATGCGCTTCAATTTAGGTATGTTTCAGAATCCCGGGTAAGCAAAATCAACGAGTTCCTCCACAACGGTGTGTATGACAATCGTGTCATGGTTTTGGCAATACTCAGGATTTTATTTTCATCCTGCACGCAAATGGCGTGCCTCCAAAGCTGCTCGTGCGAGGTAGGTGAACTGCTGAAGCTGGAGGTAGGTGAACCACCTACCTCCAGCTTATCTGCCGGAACGGCTTTGCACCAGGATTTTACGGGCTTCCCAAGATCCACAAGCCCACTGTCCCGCTCCGTCCTATCGTGGATTTTACATCTTCTCCACTCCGTGCGCTGTCCAAGTATCTCCACCGGACTCTGGCGCCGCTCGTGGGAAAAACACCAACCCACATACGCAACGCCAGCCACTTCGTGGAGCGCATGAAAGATGTGACAGTGAGCAGTGATGAGTGCATCGTTTCGTTCGACGTCGTGTCTCTGTTCATCAGTGTGCCCATAGCGCTAGCAGTGTCCTGCGCACGAGCAGCTTTGGAGGAAGATAAACTCTTGAGCGAAAGAAGCTGCCTAAGCATCGACGAACTGTGTCGTCTACTGGAGTATTGCCTCAAGGGGACATACTTCAGCGTCGACGGGATCTTCTACAGACAAGCCAGCGGGACCGCGATGGGGGCGGCGATCTCCGTTACAGCTGCGAACCTCACAATGGAGCACATTGAAGAAACGGCAAAATTATCTCCAGCCATCAGTCTATGCAACCGAAAAATAAAAAAATAGGTGCTTCAAAAGTGTTGGAGGGCCCCTTCAAGTCAGCAAAGCTGAGCTAATTTTCTTTTTTTCACCAAGACAGATGACCACATTGCTTCCCCATTTTGCACTCCCTTCATGGTGGCATTCCTTTGTTTAAACAAATATCTGCCGCGGTAGCTTAGCAGGGGGGGGGGGGTACTGTGCTGCTAAGCCTGGGGCAGTGGTGGAGCCACATTTCAGTGGGGGCAAAACGCACGAACACTAATGTATTTGGGTGCGCGTTGAAAAACACCAAGTGGTTGAAATAAATCCAGAGTCCCTCCCTACAGTGTGCCTCAAATCGTATTGTGGTTTTGGCACGTAAAACTCCTGCAATTATTATTGCTGTGAGTCTATTTTTGATGTATTCAGGTTTGGCCCGCAATGACAGTGAACAACGCTCGTCACAGACCACACTGCAGTGTTTGAGAAGCCTCGCGATTGTAGTAGATCATTTTGTTAAGATTGCGTGCAGGACACAAATAGTCAAGATTATTCAAGAGCTTGCGCAACCACCAGTGATAAGGCTGGAAAGTTTGATGCATGATGTATAGACACTACAGACACTCTGTTCGCCGCTATCAGCCCACAGCGTGCATTGCTTGTAGTGTGACTTTTCATTTTTCGGGCACAGGTTCGCCCAAATAAAAAGTTTAGTTTAACTTGCCGACTGCTGCCTTCGTCAACATCACGACCACGTGACATTATTATCGTGCAAAATGGGACTGTTACGTGAGTGTTTGGCGCTTGTAAATGACTTGTAAAGGGCATTTTTATGTTGTAACAGATCAGCTGTGCCTCACACTGCAGAGCAAAGGCTAGCATGTTGGCATACTACTTTGTGGGACTTGTCTTTGCAACCACTGGATGTAACACCTGGATGATGCAGCCCGTTCCCAGGGTGAGCTTGGACCCTGCCCGGAGGCCCAAGGAGGGTCTGGTGTGCACAGGACACAAGCTGGGGTCTGGCCCCACATTTCTGGCTGCTGCATCTCGGGAGAAAGACATCAACCTGGTGCCAGCCGAGTACTCGAGTGAAGATTTTGGTGACAAGATCCTTCCAGAAAAGGTGCCTTCTTGCTTTCTTTTTTTGAGCTCGCATTTATCGGCTAGGCCATTCTGCACAGAGGAATGTGGCTGCAGCCAGTAACGTAGCCAGACATTCTTTTTGGAGGGGGGGGGGGGTTGCGACCATACTATATGTATCTTCGTGTGTGCGTGTGTATACACTCACAAACGAGTGCGCACGATTTGGAGGGGGGGGGGCATGAACCATTCTGGCTACGCCCCTGGCTACAGCCTTTTCCTGTATCTGTTCATGTTTTAACCTGTCAGCTAGCCCCTGCATTTGTGTATGTGGCATAGTGAGAACAATATCTGCACTGTTCTGTCCACATCAAATTGCTCAGGTACACATTCTCTCTTCTTCTGTGCTTACAACTGTAGCGTAGTGCCATGCAGATGTTTTCTGGCACATCCGCCGTCACTAGCCAAGTTCATCATTTTAACTTCAATATTGTAGTTATACAGGCTTGTTGGTATGTGCACATGCTTTTTTAAACATCGCAGCAATGGGACATCGAGAAAAGACCACAAAACTAGAGCTGTGCGAATAGCAAAATTTTGGGTGCGAAGCGAATTCGAGTATTGAAGTGTGAGTGCAAATCGAATCGAATATTTTTCGAATACTTCGAAGCGAAATTGCAGAAAAAAAAAGTTGGAGAGGATTCCTAAGCATATTCTTATGAGATAGCAACATGAAAGTGTTTCTTTTCGCTAGGTTGAAGTGCAATCTAGAGGCCGCATTGTATTCATGTACATGAATTGGTGCAACCAAAGCGTTGCCGACAACACTTTACATGTGATAGGCAAAGATGCCATTTGCTCAGCCTCTCCTCCTCCTTCAACTTCTGTGGAAGCCCAACTGATGTGGTGGACAAGGGTGTGCTCTCTTCAAGCCCGGAGTTCCAAATCTGGCTTGTAGACATCGATATATAATACATCTGAAATTTTGGATGCTAAAAAAGCTTCGGCGTCCGATTTTTCGGATTTCCTGCCCAAATTTCAGGTCCAAAACAGCGTTAATTGAGCCCCCAACTCTGCACATCTTTCATCTCCATATTGGAACCAGCGTTTTCTTGAGTTAATACATTTGCGACCGTAGCGGAGCTTGAAAGGCATCTTTGCCGCAATACGGGGGTGTGATGAGGTGAAGCATATTGAAAATCTAGGGACCACTTCCAAACGGACGTTGACTGTCTCTTGGCTAAGTTCAACCGTAACGGACCTTGAAAGGCAGCTTTGCCGCAATACCGGGGTGTAATGAGGTGAAGCATATTGAAAATCTAGAGACCACTTTTAATCGGACGTTGACTGTGTCTTGGCAAAGTTCGACCGTAACGAAGCTTGAAAGGCAGCTTTGCCGCAATACGAGGGTGTGATGAGGTGAAGCATATTGAAAATCTAGGGACCACTTTCAATCGGACGTTGACTTTGTACGCTCAGACCACTTATAACGTAACCGCTTACAGTGCAGTACCGGCTATAATGCGGTTTTTTCTGACTGCCGTTTACCCTCCCATAGAACTCCATGTATACGCATACCGCTTATTGTGCAGTCCTCCGAGATGAAAGACCGGTTATAATGCGGCTGCCGAAACGTTCTCAGAGATGCGAGGGAGCGAGCGTGCTTCTCAGCGGAGATGCGCCGGCGGAGGAGAGAGCGGCGACGGCGTTACGAAGGAGGAGCGGACGCGGAACGAACGAACAAGGAGCGGGGGGAGAAAAAAAAGGGGGGATGGCGGTGGGGGACAGCAGCCCGGCGCGGGTGCGTGGTGTGAGGAGGGGGAGTGGTTGCGTGGCCGACGGAGAAGCCTTTGCCCCCTTGACATGCGCGCTTTGCCCCGGCCGCATGACATGCGCGCTCCGCTACGTACGGGCACCCGCGTCCGCATCAAGAGCGCGTTACCGTTATTTGTCTCCGTCGGGAAAATAGTTGCTTCGTCGTAGAGCGCAGATATCGCGCGTGCAACCTCGATTCCCCCGCAAGTAACAATGCTTTGAGACGCGATTGAGCTTTCGCCTTTGCCACCAACAGGCGGACTTACAAGCGTGAGAGACTTTTTCAGGATAGTTGCCGCGGCTGTTCTCCCGACCGCGAACCGAAACTTTGTTTCACGCGTGATGCCCTCGGTTTAGCTCGCGAGCGCGATCTCATCTACGCCCGATCTCCGTGTTGCCTAGGGCAAGCTTCTCGCGGCGGCATGCCAAGTTGCAACGCGCACGCTAGGCCTAACGAGCGCTAGCTGCCATGTCGGCGGCCGCGGACTATAGAAGTTGCGGTTTGGTGCCGAGTCAATGAAACATTTTGCAGTGGTTGCATTTAGAAGGGGTGACTTACATCTTTAACGAAAACGCGGGCGTGCGTGTGCAACACTCGAGTGGTGGTTTGTGGTCGCCGCCGTTTTCGACATGGTGCACGCGCAGTGTGCTACCGCGGTGACTTCCCGTGACGGCGCATTTTTTCCGCGTTCGTTATGTCGGCACCGCAGGTCCACGGACGCTAACCGTTCAACATTTCCAAATGTAAGCAGACGCAAACTGACGTCCCAGTCGCATGCCTCGATAGTCGGAATCGCGCGCCTACCCGTTGGTCATGTTTTGCACACGTGCAACCTTTCAAAAATGTTGTTTTGGCTATAGTGCGGTACCGCTTATAGTGCGGATATTCGCGACTCCGGCGACTTGCGTTATAAGCGGTCTATGCTGGCTAAGTTTGACCGTAACGGAACTTGAAAGGCAGCTTTGCCGCAATACAGGGGTGTGATGAGGTGAAGCATATTGAAAATTTGAAGGGGTCACTTTCAATTGGACGTTGACTGTATTTGTCTTTGGGAAGTTCGAATAGTTCGAATAGTAAAATTCCAGTGTGAATCGAAGCGAATAGCAAACACTATTAGAAAAATATTCGAAATTTCGAATGTTCGCACACCCCTATAATGTTTGGTGCTTATGCATGCATGCAGCCGATTCCAGCTCCTAAGCCGGCTCCACGGACCAAAGTGAGCCGTTGGGAAGACCCCTCGGCCAGCACTAACGGCCTCAACGGGGACACTCCCACGTTCCTGCATAAAACGGAACCTCGAACACGCTCATCTATGGCCTTCAGCACGGGGCCCTCCGCAGCCCCCAGGAGCACCCGTCGACAGCCATCTCGTAATGAGGGACGTGGCTTCAAAGGCAAGTTTCTTTGATCAGTCTTCAATTGCCAAATTATTCTTTAATGCACCCACTTCACCTGTTTCACACAAACACTTGGACCTCGTTCACATGCACATGGATTTGAACAAGCTAGTTACAATTAAAGAGGGAACTGTATTCACCTTGTCGTACCTGTTGAGACCAACCCTGGTGATCTTTGTGGCATGTCAAGGTAATTTAGATTGTTTGTCTTTTAAAGTGTTTCTGTCACATGCCTGGTAGTAAGGGTGCTGTGCAAATTCAAAAATAATTTTAAATAAGCTAGAAAACTCGGAAACTAAAATCCAGCTGAGCAGCGCATTTTTCATGTGACATATTGACATGTACAGCCGTCAGCACCTTTAACTCCGACACATGGCCTCGGCTCGCTTGGACCGAGGTCAGCGCTGCCAAGCGTTGAAAATGATATGCTTGCTGCAGTTAACGATAGACGGAGCGCACGTCGGTTTCACTAATAAATTTCCGTTTCCAGTCTGCCTGACCGGCGGGTCGAATGCATTCACTTGGCATCCCGTTTTCGCCACGTTTCGCTCGTGGCTACGTTATCGCGCGCGCCCATGGCGTTCGTTCCTGATTGTTCCTGAAAACAGGGGATACAAAGTAGCGGCAGATAACTGCTTCTCCTCTCTTGACCTAGCTGCTGAGCTGTCAAAGAGAGGCTTAGGATTTGTCAGGATGCTGAGAAGCAACAGACTGAAGGACTGGAGGCTCAAATGCGGAACTGACCTTAAGAAAGAAGGCCGTCGTGCCTTCGACTACGCTGTTGACTCTTCGCGGAACATATCAGTAGTGAGATGGCACGACAATAGAGCTGTCACCATTGTCTCAAAAACCAATTGGCACTGTGCGAAGATGGGATAAGAAGAAAAAAAATACATTCATGTTCCACAGCCAGCTGCAGTAAAGGTCTACAACTCCTTCATGGGTAGTGTTGATCTATTGAATTACTTCATGGAGCTATACAAGTTTGGAATCAAATCTCAAAGATGGTACATGTACCTTTTTTATCATACGCTCATGATGAGTACAGTGAATGCCTGGCCTTCGTACTGGCTTCCCTGCGACAGCATCAATAAGAAGAACTTCCAGGCCGGTATAGCCCAATGCCTCATTTTGCAGTGGGCAAAAAGCCAGTTGGAAGACCACCCTCATTTGGAATACCAGCTTCCAAAAAACGCAAAGTGTGTGCGAGCTCACCCGATGACGAAGTGTGCAGGGATGGAGTTGGCCACATGCCAGTATGGGGCACTAATAGGCACAGGTGCAGGCATTGCCCTGCAGCAAAGAACCTTTTTTCTTTCATTTATTGCGGCAAGTGCAAATGTGCAGTTATGCCTTAATAAAGCTTGCACTTGTTTTGCACATACCATATGTAAGGCATATATGTGCCGACTAGCAGTAATGCCTAGTGTATTACATATGATACGCTCTGTATTATGTATAAATATCTCTGAAAAAAAAAAATGAAACGTTATTTGCCTGTCCTTTCTAAGACGTGAAGCGTGAATTTAATATAAATATTTTTTTTTCTTTTACAACATCTGGGCATTACAGGGTTAAAACTTGCTTGGTTTGAGCACTGGCATAAGTTTCAGTTTATTGCCTCAGTCTTTCTTTGCTGCAGCACTGGAACATTTTACTCTTATTCTGTTGTGGTTAAATATACACAATCTTCTACGAAGCTAAAGTTATAAAAAGTCAAATACCTCATTATGAGTGACCGTTCATTTAACGACCTTTTTAAGGTTGTGTGTTGGTTGTGTGTTACCCTATTACCTGTGCATTACCTGTGTCTTATCCAAGGCCTCAAGCAAACTTGCAAAGTTGTGCCTTCACATAACACGAAACCTTGCTCAGCAGCCGAAAGGTTGCAAATGGAAGCATACTCGGTCTTTCACAAAGTGTGTCACTGAAGTGGTCTATGAAATACCGTTAATGTACAGGAGAAGTCATGCAGGCCGGCCAGTATGGGTGCTGTGTCAATGATTAGGGAGTTTTCGAATAGGGGCCCCAAAGAAATAGTGTCGAGGCCACTGCGCATGCGCGTGACTCAAACAGCGTTTGGGAAACTAATGAAAGAAAGAATACAATTTTAAGATTTTAAGCAAACTCTATTAAAAGAAAATGCTACATGTCATTCTGGCTGCCTCACGATCCGTCCCAGTTCGTGCCTCGAAGCTAACTGCCTTGCCAGGTGGCTCCGGCATGGCTTCTCGGTCGAGATGGGCCTTTTGGCCACGCAGGTATTGCACTACTGCAGGCAGCGTGCAGACAGCATTCGTGGTATACACTCGTAGAATACATGTGACTTTGAACATCTCACGGACGCCGCCAACACGAAAAGGAGGCACACACATGGAGCGACAGTGCTCTGACACTGACATGACTGTGAGTATATTTACACACTCTTTAAGAGTGTTGAATTAATTTTGTTTGAGGGGCGGTTATGCTGATTTCAGTTCTGGTAGTAACTATCCAGGGTAGTGTCCTATACCATTATGGAAGCAATGACACCCAACTGCCCTGACCACCAGTGAAACATCAGCACAGGCACTAATAACCACTTGTTTGTTCACAAGCTGTCAGCTGGCAGAAATGTGGCCAATATATTCAGCTTCTCTAGATCTGTCTGCCATAAACCAAACATAGCAAAAGCATTTAATTCCACTTTGCCGTCCGCTCCCATCTACTGTTTATCATGGTACTATATAGTACAAACTCAGAAATGAGAATACGGCTTTATTCAGCAGCTAATGACTTGCCAGCTAGCATCTCGTCTATTTGAGGCTTTGTCGTAGCAATGGAATGTTTCTTGCCATCAACAATTACAAGTCCGGAAGAGCTCATTGATGCACACAATTCGAAGCACGCACGTTACACTAGGCAATACTAGCGGTGCACAGCAAAGCAGTGTCTTCATCCTTGAATTTACTTCTACTTGGCCGACATGAGGATTGGGGCGTTTTGCCCCGTGCCGTTTTTGTGAAGGTTCTGGGTTGCTCCAGGATACATTGACCGAATATGCTATTAGTTTGCCCCATATTCTCCTGGGTTCTCATTGCGTGCTGGCTTCATCATGATTAACGCAAACCAACCTCACGATTTCCCCCTTTTCATTTATATACAGTAGAACCCCGCTGATACATTTTTGAAGGGACCGTAGAAAATAAACGTAAGAGACGGGAAACGCAAGAGCCGAAAAACAGGAAAAACGACAAAATATTTAGGGGTACAGAATTTTATTTCAATGCTTACGAGCAGCACGAAAATTGGCGCGCTCAGCCACGATCTAGTCGACGGATAGAAACGCGGAGCTCGGGTCGGCCTCATCCACAGAAATGTAATCAACGTATGTGATTTTTTTAACACCAACAGCTGTAGGCATGAAAGAACGAAGCACACGCAATCACGACCAGCGCGGCGAGTCCGACCGCGAACCGCGCGCACGACCATGCGAGCTCCAACCAGCTCGAACTCCTCCCATCCTCCGACAAATAACGATGATGATGAGTTTACGCCAACGCGATGGCAGAAGTGAATGCCAATCTCGAAGGCCTTGCTTTCGCAAGCAATTACATCATAGACGCCATGTTTGTGTAATACAAATCTCAAAGGCTATGCTTTAGTCAATAGTAAATGCCAATCTCGAAGGCCTTGCTTTCGCGAGCAATTACGTCATGGACGCCATCTTTGCAGTGCGAATCTCGAAGGCGATGCATTTGCTTGCATCAATCGAAAGATCTTGTTGTTTGCACCTCTCGGCTAATGTTACGGTCAAACCAGGCCAAGCTGCGTGAAAATGAACCAATGACCGCTCTCTTCGGTAGTCACTCGGTCGGCTCCGAGCGCACTTCGCGACGTATCATACGGGAACGGTCCGACAGTTACGACGTAACAGCGGGGTTCCCAATACATTGTATCCTATGGGAGCTATGCTGGGACCGGCGGAAAACGACGTAACAGCCGGGAAAACGCAGCACTGAGGAACGTAACAGCGGGGTTCTACTGTACCCAGCAGGATAGCTTAGCAGGTAAGGTGTCACAATGCTGGCCACATGGCTGCATTTCAATGGAGTCAAAATGCAAGAACACCTGTGCACTTGGACTAAGGTGCATTTTACGGAAGCCCAGGTGTTCAGCATTAATCCAGAGTCCGTCACTGCGGAGTACATGCCTCATCATTATTAGGGAGTTTTCCAATAAGGGCCCCAAAGAAGTAGCACCGAGGCCACTGCGCATGTGCGAGACCCAAACAGCATTTGGGTATTGCTTTGGGGACGCTATTTTTCAAATTTAGCGGGAGCCCCAAAGCCTGCCCAAAAGCTTTGCGTCAAGCAAACATGACGGCACCTGCTGAAGCGACTGCTCTTGGCCCAGACTAGAGTGACCTAGAGTAGGGGGAGTGTCCAAAGCACCACAGACCCTAGTCGAAAACTCTTAGCTCCTACTTGACCCAAAGCGAGCATACGCAAAGGGCTTTGGGGCCCCAAACTTTTGGGGACCCTATTCGAAAACTCCCTATTAAGTTAAGGAGCACACTCTTAACGGCTAAGCATATGGACAATGCACATTTAAGCATGCATGTGACATGATGTGGATGCATGCTGGTCGATTCCTCGAAAGATAAAAAACGGTGTATACTTGATGTTTCCGATTTTCCTGATAATTTTGTATGTTGTGCACATATGACTGCACAGCACGAAATTGCAGTTCATTTTCAAATAAAAAATTTTTCCAACACAGGAAAATTCTGCGAGCGTCGCCGGTTGACGACGACCATTTTACGAAGAGTGTGTTTTCGTAAATTCGGAACCATGATGGCAGCTACTGAATCTATATATCACAAATGTCTTTCTTTTTAACGGAAGTAGAAGTAAAGAGGAACTAGCTCTTATAATTTCATGGAATTCTGAGCAAATTATCTATTTTTAAAAATTCACGAAAAAATTGCGTTTTTAAAAATCAGTCAAATTTGGGATGCTATGGCTACTTCTGTGAACATCTTAGGTTGTTCATATTTGCAGTATGAATAGGACTTTATGTGTGTAATGAACCTCTGCATTTGTATTTCTCTAATAACTTTCAAAGTAATAAATTTTCATGCTCGAAACACCAAAAAGACAAAAGTGCTCCTCGATTCAAAAATCTATAATAAAAAAATTCCAATCTCAATTTTGTTCAAAGTCCCCCAAAATGTTCTCAAAGGACTCCAGAATGATATTATGAAAAAAACATGTTGCATCATTTTTATTAGAACAAAAGCAGAAAATGTCAAACATTGTGTTTCTAGAGCGTGGTGTATACTGCGTAAAGGACATCTCTAGTAACAAGAAAATACAGTAACACGTCTTTTTTCTTCTCTGAGCTTCGCTAAACAACAGTAATGATCTATTGTCGGAAAGTGGGAACTGTTTTGTAAAGAAAAAGATCGTTCCATTTAAATGCATTTTGCGTGGTTTGCGACTTCACGCCAGTGTTAGACATCCCTCAGTCCACGGTAGGCACTTTCAGTTGTAGCCTCCTTTTCTTTCATCTATTTTAGCTGAGTATAATTCATATTTTGCACGCTAAGGAACGCATTCCCTCCATGCGTCTCTTATGATGTTGTGCTGTGCCAGAATTGAGAGATTGGTATAAAAGGCAAGGTCTCGTCATGAATGGAAATGAATTTTTGGATAGCGGTCGCCAAGAGGTTTGGTTTTTGTTGGCCCAAATGTGTACGTTGTCAAACCTTATGTGATCAATGCAGAGTTTAAAAAGAATCGATTACGTGAAGATTGGTGGCAGCAGTTCTGACCACGTACAAAACACGTTTTGTTTGCATTGCATCTGCTTTCCTTTGCATTGTATCTCTTGAAGCAGTGCTGGCACATCTGGTCTGCCTCTTGAATTGAGCGCGCATCCTACTTCATGACCCTCCGCAAAGGAGACTCGATCTGATATCTTCTACACAACGAAAATTCCGCTGCAGCGGAATTTTCTTTTTGTGCACCATGAGGTAGTCCGTACAAAAAACTCGGTCATGGCTATAACGCCTACCCATAGCCACCTTCAGAGCGTAGGACAGTGATCGCACCAAAGTGAAGCACAATTTGAATGCTTAGCTTCTATTTCAGGTGGTGTTTGGCTGACTGGCACAGCCGTGTTCATTGCTGTCGTCTGCTCAGGCGGGCGTCTATCGCGCCGCCCTTTGCACCTGTCCGCCTAACGCATGCTACTCCGTTTACACGAAGGCGTGTAGCGCAGGCCACTCGCTCCGCCACATGATCCGCACGTTGCGGATCCGGAGACCGAGCGGGAGAGCGACGAGCGGTGAAAAATGTATCGTGTAACCAACGCAATCGACACCCTAGCATTTTCTCGTGCAAAGTGACAAAGCCTGGCAAACCATGATTGGCTGCTGTGCTTAGGTACTCGCCGTTCACCACTGTCGCCATTTGCGATTTCTCACATTCTTACAATGCATGATCGATTCAGCTATACAAATTTCGCGTTTAGCTTCGTTGCTTTTATATAAGTGCATTTACTAAAAAAAATTATCCAGAGGAATGAAAATGTCCGTGCTGCTCATCGACGAGGAATATAAGTGGTGTCGCAAATGCATTTGATTGGAACCATCTTTTTCTTTACAAAACAGTTCCCACTTTCCGACAATAGATCATTACTGTTGTTTAGCGAAGCTCAGAGAAGAAAAAAAACGTGTTACTGTATTTTCTTGTTACTAGAGATGTCCTTTACTCAGTAGTCACCACGCTCTGGAAACACAATGTTGGACATTTTCTGCTTTTGTTCTAATAAAAATGATGCAACATGTTTTTTCAGAATATCATTCTGCAGTCCTTTGAGAACATTTTGGGGTACTTTGAACAGAATTGATATTGGGGTTTTTTTATTATAGATTTTTGAATCGAGGAGCACTTTTGTCTTTTTGGTGTTTCGAGCATGAAAATTTATTACTTTGAAAATTATTAGAGAAATACAAATGCAGAGGTTCATTATTCACATAAAGACCTATTCATACTGCAAATGTGAACAACCTAAGATGTTCACAGAAGTAGCCATAGCGTCCCAAATTTGACTGATTTTCAAAAACGCAGCGTTTTTTGTGAATTTTTAAAAATACATAATTTGCTCAGAATTCCATGAAATGATAAGAGATAGTTCCTCTTCTACTTCCGTTAAAAAGAAAGACATTTGTGATATTTAGCTTCAGTAGCTGCCATCATGGTTCCGAATTTACGAAAACACACTCTTCGTAAAATGGTCGTCGTCAACCGGCGACGCTTGCAGAATTTTCCTGTGTTGGAAAAATTTTTTATTTGAAAATGAACTGCAATTTCGCGCTGTGCAGTCATATGTACACAACATACAAAATTATCAGGAAAATCGGAAACATCAGGTATACACCTTCTTTTGATCTTTCGTGGAATCGACCTGCTGTGCTTGACAGAGATGCAGGGGAAGATGGAAGCTTGTGATAAAAAAATCTGTAAACCAGGCTTGTGCTGGAGCTGACTTGTCTTCTTTAAGAGGGCTCACCAGCTCCAAAGCAACTCAGATTTGAACTTTTTGTGTCCATATATGGCAGCACTTGCACACCACAAGAAGGAGGTAAGTTAGAGTACACTCTAGGCGTGTAAATCTCACCAGGTCATGAAAACGTGCGAAAAGGTCATTCCGCGCGCGAAAAGTAGTGATGTTTGAAACTTGCCCGGGAATGCCTCAAAAAAAGGGTGAACGCTTCTATGTTTTCCGCCAACATAGCCGTAGCAAATGCGATGGAGGGGTTTTGCCGCTTTGTCCTCCCCGTACCGCTGCGGTGTAAGCCATTCCCTCCAACTTCTCTGTATGCCCACGCCGCTCCCGCAGTAACCCAAACAATGGGTAGTGACCTCTCTTTACAGCTCTCTGCAGGTTATTGTAAGAGGCTATGGAATACATAGCTTCCATTGACGTCACCGTGGCCGCCATCTCTGTGAACAAACTGGTTGAGACGCAGGGTGAACTTTTGCTCGAACGCGCGGAGCAAGAAACGGTGACATCAGATTAGTTCTGGTGCCCCCTCCAACTTCCTGAATGAAATCTAATTAATTGGTATTTACAAGGTACTAGATCTATTATTTTTACGCAGAACCTTCTTATCGTGATTCACAACTGACTATGCCGTAAAAAGCAACTTTCGTAAAAAAATTCTTTTTTTCGGGCACGGCTTACGTTGTTTTCTGTCGGGGACACTTTGATCTGCTTCTGTGCCATCTAGACAACTTTGGTGATTAGATGGAATGGCTACCTAAAGAACATTACGGTTGTAAAGAAATTCAAAATAAAAGATTTGTACGCTTCTACTGTTTTATTATATTTGTTATATTGTGCGCTTCTCCCAGATTTATATATTACATACAGCACGCTTTAGGCTAGCGTTTGGAAATTTAGGATGGCAAACGGAAAGAAGTTCGCTACATACAAGCGAGGATAATGTTTAAAAATTACATCGAAGGTGGTCGAACGCGAAGACAGCGTCAGTTCCCGAGGAATGTCCCAGCACTATCACCCCAAGTTGTTACGTTGTGAAAAGAGCACGTGTCGAGTCATACACTTGTCAGTGAATGTTTTCTTTCCAAAAAACAAAGCTTGTTCTGATCTACGCATGTGCCGTTGGTGCCTGGAAGGACCAGTTCGCGGTAGCCGATCGTGCTTTTTTATCCATTTGCCTGCTGAAGGCAGCAAAAGCATTGAAGTCTCTGCTGCAGGTGCTGCCGCTGTTAGTTTTGCCACCATATCAGATCCCTGCGGGTGCCAAATAGGACGATTAGCTACGGGTAGGGAAGAATCTCTGAGCACCGAGGATCTCTCGCCAACTGCTTAGAGAAATAGCTGGTAGCCGAAACGCTGTCGAGACGCCGTAGAAACACTGCATTGTGTTTGGGCGACACGCCTGAATTAGCCACGCATACCACAACACTGTCGCGTGGAACACGCACGAGAGATGGCATCAATAATGCATGTTGCTGCGCAAAGGAAACACGGACAAGGAAGTGAACAAGGAAGGAAGTGAGACTCGCGACTGGAATTTATTGAACATAAAACGCATATTTATACGACACAAACCACAAATTCATCTACGCGCATGAGAGGAACCAGCTTTCATTATCGTACAATCTTATGGAAGTATCACTGACACAAATGTCTTTTCTTTTCGTGATGAAGAAAGCCTCAGCCAGCTCACGTGCCAATTGGTTCTGATTACGCCTCATGATTCCCGTTGTCGCCAGCAGAGGCTGACACGGTTTGCCACAGGCAGCCGACGACGTGCGCTGCAGTGAAGAGGCAAATTAGATCCTTGTCCGTTCTTTATCGACTGCTGGTGTTCCCTTAAGTGTTCATTTATACACCGGCTCCTTGTTTTAGAATTCAAGAAAACAAATTAATTTAAACTCTGTGTGTACTAAAACCTAATGGTCGGAGGCACAAAAAAGATTCGTAGTAATGCGTGGAATGAATATATATATATATATACACGTATACATACATACAGCATGTTTGGCCAATAAGAAAAACGCGAGGATAATGTTTATCAAGGATACAAAATGAAGTACAAAACTGTTTAGAAATTACATCTAAGGTGGTCGAGCATGAAGACCGGGTAACTTGGCGAGGCATGAGCCAGCACCATTTCCCCGAGCTGCCACGTTGTGAAAGGCATGTGTCCAGTCATACGCTTGACAGTGGCCGCTCAACATCAAATAATGTTTTCTTTCCAATGAACAAAGCTTGTTCTGATCTACGCATGTGTATTTGGTGCCTTGAAGAAGCAGTTCGCGGCAGCCGATCTCGCTGCCGCGAGATTTGCCTGCTTGCCTATGACGTTTCTAAACAGCCACGATGTCGCGCTTCTGCGTATTCCTGACCGACAGAACTGAGCGAAAGCACACGAGCCTCTTGGCTAGTCTCTGCTGCAGATGCCGCCACTGTCCCCCTTGCAACCGCAGTAAATTCCTGCGAGCGCTCAATAGGACGATTAGCTATGGACATGGGGCAGTTTCCTGAGCACCAAGGACCTCTCGGCACCCTGCTTATATGAAGTGCTGGTAGCCAAAACGCTGTCGCGATGCCGACGCCGAAGAAACGCTGCTTTGTGTTTGGGTCACACACCTGCATTAGCCTCCCATTCCACTTCATTGTCGCGGGGAACACGCTCGGGAGGAAAAGAGGCAGCACAGCCCCCCGCCCCCCACAAAAAACGATACAAAAAAAAAAAATACCGAAGCCTGTTTCAAGCTCACTCAGCAAGTCCTTTACTTTTCTACGCAGCGCACAAATACAGCCATATGAGAAGCTGGTGGTGGAGTGTAGGATCACGGAATATAGGCGATACCAGGTGGAGCCACGTCGCGCCTCTTAAATTTGGCACGAATTTTAAATCCAGACTGAAAGTACAGACAGCACTTTCAAAGCCTGTAAAATGGAAACCAGGGGCTTGACATGCATGACAATTATACCATAAGAATAAGGAAATAAAAAGGGAGGAAATGTTACGGAAGAAATTTAGATAACTAAGCTATTTTCTTCAGGAGACAACAAGAAAGAGCGAGACGTTAAAATGTACAATTTTTATGGTGATTTGCCTCTAGTTTGTAAAAAAATGAAAGCCCGAGGAAAATATCTGTCCGCAACATTTCCTCGATATACTAAAAATGAATGCAGTGCCGAAAACCCCGTTTAAATCTGACCAAATTTGGGCACGCTGGGGCTTCTCAAAATGCGCATGTATTCTCTATGGGAGCTCGTGCTGGGGAACCCTCTTAAGGCTGCAACAGCCTTGAAGAAGACAAGTCTGCTCCAGCACAGCCCCGGTTTACGGATTTTTCTTCACAGAGATAGGGATCCCACCCACCACAGTGGTCTAGTGGTTATGGCACTTTACTGCTAACCTGAAGGTCGCGGCATCAAATCCCGGCCACGGCGGCTGCATTTTTGATGGTGGCGAAGTGAAAATGCTTGAGGCCCATGTACTGAGATATACCGTAAAAACTGGAATATAGGTCGAATTCTTTTTCAAAAAACAGCCCTAAAAAGTCGACCCCCGTCTTATATACCGGTCATTGGCAGAAAAACATCACAAGTCTGGCCACTATGGGCAACTGAAGTCAATCGCCTCCATCGCCATCGCAGTGATTGGCATCGCTTTGTTTACTGCCAGCCTTGTGCCATGGGTGATCTCATTTTGCGTTTTTGTTGTTGTCTTGTGAATCTATTTGGACTCCAAGGTGCTTTTTTTCTTTTTCTCGACCAATGGTCGATGGCAGTTCACCGTAGCGTTCAAGAAAACAGTAATCGAGTTTGCGTAGGCACGAAGAAATCTGGTCTGAAATGTGTGAAAAGTGTGTTCGAATGCTAGCACACATGAACGCGACGGGAGCCGTGAGTCACAAGCAATACCAAAGTTTATCTTTGCACGCGTCTTCTCGCTCTTCCAATCTCGCCGGATACTGTTTCTTTGTTGCTTCCTGCGATGCCGGCAGCTCTGGTTACAGCAGCACGTATGACTATGATCAGCGGGCAGATCGGGTGCACCACAGAAGCATTCGCTGCTGGCGGACGCTGAGGATCACATCACGACACGCAGCGATCAGAAGAAAACTGTCTCGGTGCAAGACCGCAGCGTATCTAGAGGCGGAAAGAAGGTTGCACAGTTTAACCGGGAGCCACGCTCGCGTTGTGATTGCTACCGGGGACCTTAAAGTGCATCCAAATTAATGCTGTCAAGACGGTTGTGATGTTTTACAAAGATAATGCTTAAGCCCATCTTTTGACTTTCTGCCATGCGGAAACTACGTGTAAATAAATGGCATTTTGACTGTGCACCATTTGAAATTGCGTTTGTTACACGGTAAAGGCGCGCACCTTCTAATACTTTGGCTATTCCATGTACTTTTTTTTTTCGATCTTCAGTCGTTAGAAGTGGGGGGTTCGACCTATATTCCGGTTTTTACGGTAGGTGCATGTTAAAAAACCCCAGGCGGTCAAAATTTCCGGAGACCTCCACTACAGCGACCCTCATAATCATATCATGGTTTTGGGACGTTAAACCCGAACAATTATTATTAAGAGATAGGGATCTTGGATCTTGGGGCGAAGCAAGAGCAAGGTAGCTTTGGAATTTTCGGAAGTGATTTTCATAAAGAAGAGGGGTAAGGATTGTGCATGTGAAGTTTGTATGAATTGGAAGTGTGTTTTGTGGAAAGTGCTTGTTAGTACGGTCACGTAGGTCAAAGCGCATGCACGTTGCGCATGCATTTACAAAAAATGGATTTATGTGCTAACAGTTGAAAGTAAACACCTGTCCTGTCTATGTTCTTGGTGCGTAAGTTTACTATTGATGCTTGGTTGGTGCTTTCACTGAGATGTGCCACCTTGTACAGTGCGAGTTTCCAAGTACCGGCACCTGAATGGCTCAGTGGGCAGCCGGGACACTCAGATCACCAACCTGCCACCCATGTGTAAGACACTGCCTGGCGAGAGTGAAGGCTTCCGCGCCAACACCGAGCGCCTTGCCCTGCCCTTGGCTATCTCGGGTGGCCATCTGGCAATCCTGGAGGTGAGAGTTTACTCAAAAGTTGTTTCATCATGTGGGGTCTCGAGATGAGCCGCACTCATGGAACAAACGGACACAGTCATGCTGTTGTGCAATGGACACATGGACATTCATTAAACGCTTTTACATAACAGCGAGTGTGCCAGCCGTATGTTAGAAATAGGTAGTAACATGATAAATAACCAAATAATGCCAATACCACACTCAAACAACATAACGCACACAATGTACCACAAATGCAGCGTCACTGACATTCGACTCGCCCCGGGAGCCTGCGGGAATGAGCCACAGTATCAGCCCCACAGACCTCTCGCGAAAGATGTCCGCCCACGCAAGAGATGCCCCCCGCCCCCCCAAAGATGAAAAGAAGCCCACGTAATCTTGCTCCTGGCACCACAGCGCCACCTCTCTAGTTCGGTGCCGAAGCTAACTACTCTAACTACGACGCGTGAGCACCATGAAACGAAAACGTCTTTACAGGGGGTGATAGCACCCCCACAATCACCATTTTTTGGTAAGACATGAGTTATTTGTATGGGAACCTGTAAATTGCACCTTTGAACCTCTCGGCTTGAAGTGAAACCGTAAAGCACAGTTCTTCAATCATACGAGTTGCAGAACTCCCTATGCACTCCATGTATAAGAATCTGGACAAGCCATTGGCCAAAATGTTCTGCCGAATGTGGCGTCAACTGTCCTCCACAGTTGCTGTCCTCCACAGTTCGTCCATGGGCAAGAACACATTTTTGTAACTGGCAGAATTGACGAGCTAGGCATTGTAATGGCTCGGGTAAGATGAAATGTTGCAGATTGAAATGCAACATAGAAATTGCTAGTACAGTCAAACCCGGCTGTATAAAACTCGGCTAAATTGAATTATCAGGCAGTGCGAAACGCCCCAAGAGGTTGGCTTCCTCTCACAAGAGTTGACTTTTCCTTGCAGAAGGGGGCTTTCACAGCATGTATTTAGAGATTCATCGATGCGGTGGTAATAGGAAGGCATGTGCAGAGCTAGAAGAATCCATCTCTTGCCATTGCATGCTTTCTCCCATTATTCTTTGTCATTGCTGCCGTCATGCGGAGTCAGCGTTCGCTCATCTCCCTTTAACAGAATGGCTGCCGTAAAACGGTAGAACCTGGCTGTTCTGCGCAAAGCTGTCGATAACACAGTCGGTTGTAGAGAAGTCTGACGTCACTACTGCGTACATCATCCCAAGAAGCACGCCGCGTAGGATATTGAAAAGTAACGCCAACATCTGGGCCAAGGCAGACTAGAGGGGGTTCAAGCGCCCGACAAGTACGCATGGTTGCGTATGAAGGTGTTGAGTGACTGTTTATATGATACCATTTTTTCTCACCTGCAGCTCACCCCTGCATATAACCCACATCCCCAACTACAAACCGCGGAAAAATAAGAACTAAAAAAATTTGGCAGATCCCACACGTTGTGGTTTCATGTGAAGCAGTCAGCGAGTACTTCTATGCTTTATTTTATGGCTTTCAAGTGTTACATGGTGGATCGACGTGTTTTTGTGAGTGTAGTAGCTGCGTGCACATCATGGGCTTACCAGGCACGTTGACAACACTGGCATTTAAAGGGTAACTTATGGTGCAACGTAACGTCAGCCCTCACGTTAGAGTACATACATCAGTATTATCGAAACCCTTCCTCTTGAGGGGAATCGGCTCCTCAGGACAATTTATAAATAAAGTTCATTGACTCACTTACTAAGTGCACTTTATCATGCAGTCATTTGAATCTCATACGTAACTTTCGTTAATGTATTCCTCCGGGGTCGAGCAGTGCTTCAATATAGCTTGCTGAATCTTGGGAATACAAATGTAATGTCTATTAGACTGCTTTAAAAGCGGAGCAAACACTGTAACCATCGACGTTAATCTGATTTGACGCCTGTATCATAGGAGTACATATGTAGTGTTTATTGCTTTCTTGTAAAATTAGATAGCCAGCACCACAACCACAATCGACGTTGCACCAACATTACACTTGCATAGGCTGTTTTTCCAAACCAGTTTATAGGCCTGGCGTGGCTCTGCGGTAGAATACCTGATTGCCGCGCAGAACGCTTGGGTTCGATTCCTATAGGGTCTTAATTTTTATTCTCTCCATTCGTCGGGTCAATGCTGCCGATGTCGGTTTTTCTTAACGCTCTCGCATTTAAGTTGCCGATGTCTGTTCTCGCCCATCCTGGGTAGATATAAACTGTCAATCACCCGTGGCTCATACCCGTACGCCGCGGCCCGTGGTAAACGGGTATGTGCCGCATGTGTCCAGAGGAAAGGGTTTGACGACATACTCGACAGGATTTTCACGTTATTCATGTCATGGCCCGACAGCCATATTTGTCAAATCCTCTTACCCTCCCATGCTAATTTTGGTCTACACCGAGTTAAGGAGGCGATCTTGAGAGCACCCAGACGTAGGCGGACGGACGGACGGACAGACAGACACAGACTGTCTGTCTGCCAGATGCACAGACTGTCTGTCTGTCTGCCAGACAGACAGACAGACAGACAGACAGAAAGAAAGAAAGAAAGAAAGAAAGAAAGAAAGGAAGAAAGAAAGAAACGCACACTCAAAGTGCAAAGGTTTACCGCGTTTAAAAGAAATCTTCAGTGTACTGCCATATACCGCCTTCCTTGCGTTATTATGAAGTAGTTCCGGGAAGCAAACTTCAAACCAGAATTCACACCAAGAATATGGTAAATTTTTTAAAAAGTTTTTAATTAAGTTATACAATATATCAAACTAATTCCTCTTTTTTAGTGAGTCCGATGTATGCTGGTTCGGCTGTAGAACAACTGGTATGCACACTTGCATGAGGTAACCGTAACATGTTGCTACAAATCTGTCTGGTAAAGGTAATGTTGGCCTCTAATGCAAGTGTTAGTTAAAATTACACTGATATGACACCAACTAGAGATGATGGAAACAAAAGCATGGGAATTACCTAGTCCTAAATTGTCGCGTTTAAATCCGTGAGCACTGTACATATACGTACAAATATGTTGTCAGCTCACTGTAGTTTCCGTAGTTTCCAAACTGGTTGTAAGAGTTTCTTGCATTGAGTTTGGTGTAGTTTCGAAACATGTGATGATAAAGCATGAGTATGGCCCTTTTAGCGAAACCTTCCACAAAAGTACTTGGACTCTTATCACGCATATGTTAGCATGAACCATATTTCTCAGTTCAGGAAAAATTGAGTGCCAGACATTCAAATGTCTACGAACCAAAATAGAACTACTATGAGCTTAAAGGCCAACTGAAACGAAATTTGACTTAGACAGAATTAGCTTGGAATGCGTAGTATATCTTGGGTGAGTAATGATAATCACAGTGAAAAATCTTGCAGTCGCGTACTTCATTTAAAATCGGTGCTCTAATTATCAGCTAGGAGACGACGTGGAGCCCTAGTGGTGTGCCCGGGCAAATCGGAAGTGACGTAAATTGCAGTTCACAGCCGCTCGTGAGCAGAACAAGCAGAACTCCCTGCAGCCAAATCCCTTCCTTTTCTGCGTGACGCTCCTCTACGAGCGGCCAATTCCGAAAAGCTAACTCTTTTGTAGGACGAAATGCGGGTCCGTAGGCTGCTGGAACACGTATGTTATGGATGGGACCAGCTTTCACGCTTTTCAAAAAAAACGTAAAGCTCCATTAGCTGCTCGTTATCACAGTGAGGCGAAAGAGAATGGGAGCTATCGAAGAGCGTGGTACTTTATGCGGCGCACTTTAAAGATGACGACTTTATGTGCGACCGGTGTCTTTTCGCTCAAATACTGTTGAAACTGAAAAGAATGTTGATTCCTGACGCAGTGCCTTCAATATTCAGCCATTGCAAAGCCAAGAGCGGGAAGCTCCAACCAGTGTTTGGAGAAGTACTGGCAACAAGAGGTATTCGTATAAGACAGCTTTAGTATAACGTAAAATGCTTGCGTTAGCATGTTTCGCACGCTAAAATCTAGCGTAACACTATTCAAAAGACATTTAGTATAACGTAAAGCAAGTAAAACGACGCCCCGCGAAGCACTAGACTAGCTGCGCCATCTACGCGCGAGTAATAAAAGCTCCAAAAAGCTGATCGGCTCGTTTTTTGTTGCGAGTAGTCAAAACAGCAAAGTTCGACAGAAATGTAGTCATGCTTGGTTCAAAAGAATTCAAGCACGTAAACGTATTTTAAGAAAACAAATTGTACTACGTTAGGTTCAGTGTGAAAGTCTTGGGTGCAGTCAGACAAGTGTTTACAGAAATGAAGGGACACTTTCGATGGACATGGGAGTGTGCCAAACCGAGCATCTATATCAAAAACAACGGTGTCTTACCGACCGTAGTCTATCAACGAAGCGAGAATACCCGACGTGCAAACCAGCAGCATCATTTATTTTGAACCAGTGAGTTCTCCATAGCAGTGTAGGGCGAGATGGTTGGTGCGAAGTGGGAAGCCATTGCTTAGAGAAACGCTTTATGGGCATGCATCCGTGTTTCCTTCACAGTGGATGTTTACATACTTTGTTTTTTCATTACCATCTAAAAACTGTGGCGCGGCCGCGAAGCGAATACCTTGGAGCGCAGAGCAGACGATTCGCCTGCATCGGTCGGTCTATCGGGCTGCAGTCTGCGTCACTTCCAGTCGGCTGTAACGGCGTCGTTTTTTCTAGTTTTGGTATCAAAAATTGCATTGTTGGCGGGCTTTTCTTCTTACGTAACCACTTGCATTTCGAAGGAAAAATTTGGCAGGTAGCATTATCGCCAGCTAGACTGCCTATAAATTGGCTTTTTGAGGTTTGCGTAATTTCGTTGCAGTTGGCCTTTAAAAGTTGTAAAGCTGCGTAAAGTAGATGTCAGAGTGCCACCAGTGGCTAACTTGGGAATGAGAACTGTGTACAGGTTGCCTATAAAATCCAGTTTCCCATGCAAGTGTGCAGTTTCAATAGCACAGGTACTTAATAAAATGGGTACTTGGTAATTTTTATTGCTACCGTAATGAATATTTCATGACGGTCATCAAGTGTCTGGTCATCATGGTCATGAAGGTCATCATGAGTGTCTGGCAACAAGTGGGGTGCTTACCATCAACATGTTTGTACACAGCGGTGTCATCAGCAGTCAAACCGAATATCATGGGCACAGGTTATATATACTGACAGTCAAACATAGCATTGGAGCCACTTGCAGCTCCCTCCATGTTGATTAAAAAATTGGTTGTTGATTTTAAAAATTGGTTTAACAAAATTGGTCGCTGCATGCATGTTGTGGCAATTGTGCTGCCTCCATGTGATGATGCTAGTAACTAGGCTTGCATGAATAGTAAATTTTAGGTTCGCAGAGAATTTGAGGCGAATAGTGATTTGGTTGAATAATTTTGGATCAAGTTCGAATAGTACACATATAAAATATTATAAAGAAAAATGAGCGTATTTGTCATGACCCATCTAACCTGCACAATATTTTCTTTAAATTGAAAGAAGGCACGGTGCAAATGTCATTCTTTTTGGTTCAAAGGAAGTGGAATCAACTTTGAATAGTAGCAGGATTTGACTTTCCGTAGAATGCAAGCGATAACCTGTAAAATATGCTACGTTTTAACATTTACTATACTTAGAGCATATATGCCGGTATAACAAGCTTTTAAACTTGAAAAATGATGAATTGATGTGAGGGTAATATGTTCATTTAATCTTGAAGTGGAGCTTTGCGGCAGTGCAGATTTTCCCTGGAAAGGTGCATTTACGGTATAGTACCCCTTCGCTGCAGTGAAACCACATTTACACTGAGTTTACATGCGGACTAATATACACCTCATTCAAATACTTCGGAATTTCCAATAATTTAAATTCGAATCGAAGCGAATTTAAATACTCTAATATTCGTTAGAATATTCGAAGTGCACAAATATTTGCACAAGCCTACTAGTAACTCAGTTGGTATCAGCAGTAGGGTACGAATTTATGCTGGTTGGTGCATGACTTCAAGTAGAAAACAGCGCTACGAGACGGGACAAAGAAAGGGCACAAACACAGCGCCGTGTTTGGGCCCTTTCTTTGTCCCGTCTCGTAGTGCTGTTTTCTACTTGGTATCAGCAGCCATGAAAAAAGCGAAATAATTTGTTTGCTAGTTGCTGATCGACCATTTGAATCTGTAGGAGACCCTTTGCTGTGTCATATTACATGCCACACTTTTGTGTAGATGTGATGACAGTTTTGCTGATACAGTCGACGACCGATAATTCGAACTCCACGGGGAACGCAAATAAGTCCGAATTATCGAATGTCCGAAAAAACGAATGCGTCAGAAAAAAAATACGTTTATTGACACTTCAGGGTCCCGGTGGCCGAAAAAAGTTGTCAATGCGTTGCTGCCCGCACTTCCGCTTATGTGCAACCAAGTCCGCCTGTATCTCAGCCAATGTGATGTGATCGCTGTACGATGACGAGCTGGTTTCGTTCATGAAGGCAACGCGTCTGTGCGGCGCACTTAGCGGTCGCACAAAGAGGCAGCATGAATGGCGGCGCGGCGCGTTTGGGTTCTCGCCTATTAAATGCGTGCACTACGCATGCAGCTGCACCAGGCCACATGCACTATCGAGCAGTTGACTGAAGATGCTTATCGTAAGGCTTGTCAGCGACTGAGCTGTACTCGCGCGTTTGCCACCTGCCGCCATCACGCCTCCGTGCATTTCCACTGCTTATCCGTAAAGACATCGCCGCACGGCGCCGTGATAGCGGCCCCTTTGAATTTCCGGTCCGCTTCACCCCATAACACTTCGGCATCGCGACAAAGCTGACTTTCGGACTCTGCTACTGTCGTAAACAGGTCGACTCGCGAAAGCGCTGGTTCGAACCTACGAGATGATAGACGCGGCAGAGGTGGGGGCTTCAATTATTGCCTTTCAGACCTGCAATTTGGGTAGAAAGTCCAAAAAATCGGACGCCGAAGAGTTTTAGCGTCTGCAATTTCCGACGTTCTTGACCATTGGCGTCTATGGGGCTGGTGATGGTGCCGCGAAAGCGTCCGAATTTTCGAGCACGTCTGGAAAATCGGCAGTTGACTATCTGCCGCATTTCGTTGTCGTCGGCGCGGCCTTCTGCGCTGGCTGTGAGGGCACCGTTGGTGCCATTTAACTCAGATCTTTTGAGACAGCAGAGCGTAAAATAAAGCAAGTCTCAAGATAAAAATGAGCGCGAGCGCAAAACGCTTTACCGCAGACGCATTCGACAGAATGGCGAATGGCAGCGCAGCGCGGAACCGGAATGTAGGATGTTCGCGATGTCGATATGATTTCCCACAGTTGACCAGTGCCTCCAAGATCGGCATTTCCAATCACAAATCTCGACCGAAATAAAGCCTCATAGATCACCAATTAGCTTTCGTTTTGATCTCTGAGGCCATACTTTGATGGTACGGGTGCCGTAGGAGATAATGGCTGGCGATTCGGCGTGCCCGACAGTCTCGGACAGGGTCCGGATTATCGAATGTAGATCTCGCAGCTGTCCGAAATATCGGTCGTCTTTACACATTACTTCTATGGGATCATCGGCGGTGCCGCGCGATTGTCCGAATTACCGAGCATGTCCGAATTATCGGTGTCCGATTTATCGGTCGGCGACTGTATCAGCGAGGTATCTTTGTTGTATGCAACTGTACTTCCTTCAGGGAAGCTGTGTTTTTGCTCTAACAAATGCCATCTCACATGTGTTCTGCTGGTCCACTTTTGGCTGACTGCTCTGCACATGTGCACTTGCTGTGCCAGTCTACTGGAGACTAGAGTAAGCAGCCAAAGCAGCTAAATACTTCAATTTGTATCTAATTCACAGTGGTAGTGCTGAAGGAACTTTGTTTTACGGTGAATACAGCTGTCCAAGAGAGGCCGTCTACAATCTGGAGTTGTTCCCAGCCTCATCTGCGGGACCAGCATCATGGACTTTGCCTGGGACCCCTTTAATAACAGACGCATTGCCATAGGTGAGCTCATCAGATTTGTTCATTGAACATACGATGTATAGTGGCTGATCAAGGAGGTGTTCTCACGAGCCTGGGAACATTTTTGTTTTTGTGCCACAGACACAGTGCAGAGCAATGGCTAGATAATGTTTGACCATCCCCACATTCTAATTGGCAAGGCTTGCTTCGTAAAAATTGAAAACACTGAAAGTATTTGTTCAGGGGAAGCTTGAAGATGTGAAAGAGTGGTAAGTTGGGCCATTTGGTATGGATGCATAGCAATGAACAGCGCAAAACAACAAGAGGGAAGACGAACACCACGCGTGTTGTTCTTCCCTTTTGTCCCTCGCTTTGTTGGCACTCTTTATTGCTATGCATGAAGAATTCATGAACACGAGCTGTTGCTGGAGCCGACGTTTCGACAGGGCAGGCTCAGCTCGCGTGTGTATTTGCTTTGTCCTCTACCCTAGGGCAGCTGCAAGAGACCTATAGTATCCGACAGCCATCAAAATTTCTACATCATCATTTTATATCTAATGCCATCCTTTGTTCGAGATACAGCTCTTTTCCTTCAAATAACAAAATGCTCTCGGATCAGGCCATTCTGGTAACATTAGATGTCTGCTCCTTGTATACAAATATACTTTTCACTGAAGGGATTGAAGCAGTCTCAAAGTCACTCATAGAAAGTAAGTGAACACATAATGCTCAAGTTTACTTCTCCTTACTAAAACTAGTCCTCACACTTAATTGGGAATTTGATTCATCCTACTACCTACAAATCTTTGGCACTAGTATGGGAACCCCTTTTGCACCAACATATACCAACATTTTTATGGGACACTTAGAATCGGAGCTCTTCAAATCGTCTCCGGTAAAGCCTTGCACCTATCTCCGCTGCATGGACGACATATTTATTATATGGGAACATGGCATAAGCACACTAAACGCATTCATTGACCATTGTAACAATTTTCACCCTAGTATTAAATTTACCATGCATCATTCTTCCAGTGAAATTAACTTCCTCGACACGACATTGTCAATTGAAAGAGGAAAATTAAAAGGACACTAAAGGCAAATATTAAGTCGACGTTGATTGTTGAAATAACTGTCCAGAAGCCTCTCAGTGCTACTTTTATGCCAAGGAAGTGCTTATTTTGAAATAAAATCACGTTTTAGTGGTCCGCATCACGTTGGCGCACTTCAAATTATCTGCCTGAAAGCGGTGTTTCTCACGTCACTGCTACCATGCCCAATGTTGCCCGCCTTTACTGTGCGGCGGCGTGCGCCATTCGGGCATCCAGCAACATCACATGCATGCGGCATTTTGTCCAACTTTCTGTCGGAGCGACTTTCACGAGCGTGCAAAACACACGCGGCAGTACGCGATACCGAAACTACCACTGAGACGTGACCGTGTGAGCGAAGCAGGGTGCCGGGAAAAGCGCAGTTCGGCGAAAACGGAACCTTTGAACCACGCTCGCCGTTCCCCGTGGCAACGCCAAAGAGGTTCTTTTTTCCATGAATCAAACAGAAACGAACCAGCAGCATTTTATTACGTCTTTTGATGCACGGAAGGTTCTTTTTTAATTACAGCTAGTTTGATTACGAGTGATTAATTGTAGTCAAACTCTCTCACGTCACTGGGATCATTTCCAAAATGTTCCGCTCGTGGTGCTCATCGTGTGATACATTTAGCTTAATTTCTGGGTAAGTAGGGCACTGCTGTTGATAATATTGCCATTTTAGACGTTGTCATACATTGAGCTTTCACTCTGACGTAAATTATTTGCCTTTAGTGTTCCTTTAAAGACGATGCTCTACAGAAAACCAACAGATAGCCAACAATACCTGGAGAACACGAGTCATCACTCACAACACTGCAAATGAGGGTTATTTGTCAATCAGGCAAGGCGTATAGGAAGGATCTGTAGTGACGACGGTGACTACTTTCACCACTTGAACAACCTAAAGGAAACATTAGTTGAAATTCCCCGCAAGACGTCTAAGCAAGATCTACAACAAAGCATGTAAACTAGATAGAAAATCAGCACTTTCTAGAAGAGCCCCTGAAACACAGCTCAACCAGCCGTTAGCATTTATAACCAAATACTCATGTGCGCTCCCAATCATCAATGATACTATTCCTCACAAGTAGTATTCAATACAGTTGGCACTTGGCATGTTTATTATGGAGGCATTTCTGATGAGACGCTACCTTCGCCTTAAAGGGAGTCTCTTCATCTCATTACACTATTGTGAAGCTAGTTCATCACAGTCAAGTTTAAACAACATTTATGGGGGCCATTCATATTTTTCCTGTTAAATATTAATGCACTAAAGAAGACTTGGCTTTACTGCCTTTCAGATTCAATGCATTGTTTGATAGTATGTGTGAAAACAGTGCCTTTTTGTTGGCATGAGTACTTCTAGTTGTATTTCAGTGAGCAGAAGTGCCCTGCTGTTCAATCTGTAGAATGTCTGGCTGTGCTGCGTATGCTTGAGGAGGTGTGTCTTGGAAGCCATCTGCACAAATGCTGGCTGAGATGGTCGGTTACTCAATGTGCACCTAACGTCGGAGAAGCCTCTAGTGTAATTGGCTGGTCTGTGTTGGCAAAACTCTGACTACAAGTGGTAGGAATCCAAGTGCCTTCACACATCGCACATCGTGATGACCATTTGCCAGATCAATCTCCGGGAAACACGGCCCTTCAGTAGCAACTTGGTGTGTCGTAGCTATTTTCCAACACCCAGCATCAAGTGCCTCACAAGCAGAAGAATTGACATTTGGGCAAACTGGTATTGACTGAACTCTTGGTAGGGTGGCACAAAAGGAAACACAGGGTGGCCTTGCATTCCCTTGGGCGCTACCCTGCTAAGATGTTCACCGCAGAAGCACGTGTTACCAGAATGTGCCCCCATTGGACTCCTTCTTGCACTCTATTGCCACAAAAGGCCTGCAAAAACAAGGTGATTACATAGGGCCTTTGTTCTGCAACTTCTCGTGCTCACTGGGCCGTCTTCAGTGCAGCACATGTGTGACCCAACAGAGTCGAGGCCCACAAGCCCATTTATAACGAACTCGAAAGGGCCACGAAAAATGGTCGTTATATCACTAGTTCGTTGTAAATGGACTCTCCCTCAAAAACGTGCATTTAGCGACCAAGCTGCTTTTCTTTTTCTGTGAATTTTTATTGAAGAGTGCTAACAACCCCTCTGGTGAAATTACTTTGTGAAGCGATGCCCGCTGCGTGCACGAGTGAATTAAACTGCCTTTGCAGTGAACTGGCACCATTTTACTGAGCCGCTGTACCGCCACGTGGAGCCAATCATTCCTGGCTAGTTGCGTGCAGCACGTCGCCTACACGGCTCACGTCATCACTGCTGGGCCGCTTGCTGTATTGCGTGCATTTGTGCGTTGTTCGGGCCCCCTTCACTTCGGACCGTGCACGGGTGTGGCGAGTAGCCTGTTCATTCAGCGGGGCGAAGACAAGCATTTTGCAAGCAACGCGCACACTACGTCTCCACGATGCTCTGATGGTCCTATACAACGAGGCGCGGCGCGCTTGGGTTGTCGCCTAATAAAACATGCAGTATACGCTCGCTGTAAGTGCATTGATCTTTCTTGGTGCCTGTGCCGCTCAACACCAGCGAGCTACTTTTGTTTCCATGAAGTGGCGCACACTTTATTTCGCACGGCGCAGCGGCGGCAAACTTGCGAATGGTAGCATTGCATGCTTGTATACTTCTTGTATTGCCGTCAACCCGAACAGCTTACGCCACACGTGCAGCCGCGCAGATAAGCATGAGAGGGAAGCATGAGAGGGAAGGCGACGTGGCGGCCAGCGATGAACATCGCTGGCCGCCACATTGCCTTTCCTCTCATGCTTATCCATGAAGGCATCGCTGCAATCGCGCGGAAGTCGTAATCATTGATCAACCAATCTCTGCCGTTACCGAAAAGACGAAAGAGATTTTGCAGCACATTGTGGCATTGACGCAGTGAACTTTCATGCACCGAATAAGTGGTCATCGCTTATTGCATTTTATTACTTGCGTTCCCATACATAGGTTCATTGTAGGCGGTGGTAGCTGCAGAGAACGGCTTGTTGTGACTGGGGTCGCATTTCTAGTGCACAGCTGAGGATACAGGCTGTGGTATTTCATCGCTGTCACCGTTGTTGCGACTCAGTTAGCATAGCCGTTGGGACCACTAGTGGGTGTCGTGCCCTTAGCATTCATCACGACGAGTTGAAGAGAGAAAAGACTTTATGTACACGTATTTACATCGTTCTGTCTCAGTCAACAGGTGCTGGCGCTCTTTAGTGCGCCGGATTAAATAACTAGAATGGATACTGATTGGCTGTGGCTCCGGCTTAGCAAACGGGCCTGTGCCTTGTCACAAGGCAGCCAGCTGCCTCGTCATCACGAACAAACAATGGTGATGACGATGAGTTTGTTTACAGGTGATGCGATGGGCGCACATTTTCGGTGAAACAGTGTCGTGAATGTAAGAAAAGTTACACGGTTAGTGATGTGCTTACTTTATCATAAAACAAACTTTCAAGCCAAGCTCCACTCAGCGAAAGTTTCGTTGAAGCAAAAACAAGCCCAAAAAATGGATTGTTGTGGTGAGAACTTCGATGCATTGACTTCTGTGGCAAGGGGACAGGGATTAAGAAATACTTCGTTGAAGGGAAAATTTTGTTGAAGCGGTGTTCGTTGGTAGTGGAATTTGACTGTATCTGTGATTGCATCTACCGCAGTTTTGTCCGCCGTAGTTGCGGCAAGCAGCATCGTTTTACTCGGTGAACGTTTGATGTGCATGTATTTTCAGTTTCGTCATTGCCATACACGATCGCATTGATAGCGACTGCAGTTTCGTCCGCAACAGTTATGGCAAACGATAACCACAGTTTTGACTGTGTGTGTGCAGGCCGCGTGCATGCTTTCGAAGCTTCAAGAACATGCTTCTCTCGGCTGTCGCTCGACGGTTTCAGTACCAAAGTTCGAATCACCCGCCACGACGTGAAAAAGTATTTGGAACATCCAAATTTTGGACCATTAGACACAATAGAATTCGGTCGAGGAGTTTATGAATTCGTATCAGACCGAAATTCGTATCACCAGGATTGTACTGTAGTTAAAAGCACCGGAAGTGATTACAGTAGACTCTCGATAATTCAAACTCTGATAATTCAAACTTTCGGTTAATTTTTGGTTGGCCCACTACGTTTGCAATTTATTTTAAAGCTGCCTAATTCAAACTGTCGCACTGCACAAATTCGGTTAATTCAAACTTTTTGCTCGTCCATGTCTGGAAATATCTACTGCCTTCGTTGCTTCTAGCCTGAACATTCACATTTTCTGTTACTATATTTCGCGCGGCTTGTTGTGTTCACATTTGTTGCAAAAGAACCCCTATATTTAACAAATATAGGGGTTCTTTTGCAACAAGCATGAACACAACAAGCCGCGCGTGCGAACCTGTCCCTCGTATGGATCACACCGCGCACTAGAGGAGCGTAGTTACTCGCTACTAGTGCTACGCAGCAGCCCTAACAGTCAGATCTGTGACCCCCTATCCCGCGGTTCGCATTGAGTTGCGACCGCGGTGGGTTTCAGGCCAGTGGGGACAGAGACAAGCCTTTCAACTGAAGGTGTTTATTCACCTCAGATGCCAATTGCAACAATAGAGTAGCACATCAAGTTAACACCTCGGCGGCGGAGTGTTCCGCACTACTGGGGGAAACAACTGTTAACAAATAGCAAGCACACGTCGAGGGAATGATAAATGCTCATCTCACCTCGCGTGGCTGCTTTTGCACTCCGGTCCGGGGCGGTGGTTCGCACTCCATGGCCGGAGCGCTGCAGGGGTTGATTGCGGCGGTGGTGCTCATGGCTTGGGTCCGATGTGTTCAGTCACACCTCCCAAGACCGAAAAGCGCGGAGGCCCCCAAGAAAGCGACGCGCGTTCCTGGGGTCTGGAGAGAAGTCTCTCCAGAAAAGGGCAAGGAGGGAAAACGGGGCGTCTAGACTTCGGCCAGGAGCAGGGCGCGAGGGGCTGCGGGAGCGGCACAATGCCCTCTCCCACGCAACCCCCCTCGCCACTGCGCGTGCAAACGTAGCGCGAAGCCGAGGTGCCGCCGCGTTGAAGACAATGGGTTGCGTGTGCAACCCCACATCATCTGCTAGGCTCTGGCTAGAACAGCAGCATTTTCATTATAGTTCGCTCGCGTCGCACTGCGTTCGACTACTAGCTGTATTTTCTTGTAATGATAGTTCTTTAGATGGCTGCTAGCATTACAGGAGGTTAAGAAACGTTAACAGTTAATGTATCTTCTATATACATAGAGCCATCGCGGTCAGGATCATGCCACTGAGTTCGTAGCATCACTCACTGGGCTGCATGGCGTTGAAATAGCTTATGTGAAAGCGCGAACGTCCCGCCAAGCGAGTTAAAGAGTGCCTGCGCTGCTTTAGAAGCGAAGCGCAATCAATTTTACAGCTTCCTCACAAAAGTTAGCAGTATGTAAAAAGACTTTAACGAAATTTCACACTCCACTCCCAATTGTAGTCACGTACACAAAACATTTGCTGACTAAATAAAATTGATAACTTTATCGACCAGCAGGTTATTGCAGACAACTAGAGTAGATTGGACGGGTTGGATGCACATTAAAACTTGTTGCACGTACTACCGGCTCCGAATGAAACGCTAGCAGTGGTGCGTGTGGTACAGTTCGCACCCTTATGATTAGAGATAGCTATGCTCTTGCGGTTTGCCGCTCGTGACCCAGATTCATGCTTTCGATTGCGCAGTGCTGCCTAATCGGGTGTGCGTGCCTGTCAATGGTGATGACAGGACGGCGCGCATTATACATTTCCTAATGCTTAGGGAACGCGCTGCATCGTTCGCGTTTGATTTGTCACTGATAATACAGCTTGGTAAACAGTAGGAAAAATCGGTGAATATGTCCAGGAAGAGAAAGAGAGCTCTTTCCCACCGTTCTCTTGGCCCCTTTGGCTGGTTATTGCTATTTTTTACCGTGCTGTAACAAGATTGAATATTTTACAGTGAAAGCTTTGGATTCCTGATCAAACGTGAAAATTCACCGTCGGCGCCCCTAGTCGGCAGTGTCAACACGAGTGATGCAAAATATCATCACACAATGACGTCACCTTATGACGTCCTCATGACATCACAAACTGCCAAAATTTGTGACGTCATAACGTCATGTCACATGATGATGTCATCACATGACATTGTCGGTTTGCATTGCCTCCGTGATCGGTGGGTCGATCACGGAGGCAATGCAAAACCAGGTGATGTGTAAAAAGCTTGCAATGCCTCCGATCCTGGAGGCAGTGCAAAGCCACGTCCAAAAAGCATTCGGAAGGGAAGGAACAATATACATCGACTGAACAAAAAGAAGAAGATGGATTTTGTCTTCGAGTCGTCTTAGGCAAATGCATAAGGTACCCTGCGAGTCTTTTTAGTACAGTGACCGCATCACGCCCTATCAGGAGTCAACCATTGAGAGTGATTTACACTATTTCATTGCAGATACATCCTACCACGACTTTTGATGCGAAAGCTTTGTATTTATCTACGTTAGTATGATTACACTAATTCTGTTCAGCATACTTTCAGATGACCGTGAACGAGTCAGTAAACATCAATTTATTAATGCAGAAATTCAAATATTTTGAAATAAAAACAAGCTCCGCACAACCTGCCACTATTTGATATTACTGTCGTGCATCCCCCATTTGCCTCGTGCTCTCAACTTCTTTATTTCTTGTTTATATTTAAGTACTTACGATGCTCTTACACAGCAGCTGCTGAAAAAATGGATCTAATCAAAGATTGTTGCCTGTAACGACCACTTAATTTATTTGAATGACATCACACATCATTTGTCATGCGCTTAAAACTCCGAACAAAGGAATTGAATCGAAGGAGCAGACTTGGCAACCGAACACGTGCGGCATGCGGTATACGTATATTGTGCTTTAATGCAGACACGGTAGCCGAGGCCCGAACGCTAAAGTCAATGATCGAAAATGGGCCGGAAAGTCATTTTGAGTGTGCCACGGTCATAGAACAGTCAGGAAAAGAAATTGTCGCCATACATGCGGATGTACACATTGATGGTAGCAGACGACACCAGGAGCAATAGACACTGAACGTGCTCTTGATGGCAACTCCGCTCGATTTCGCTGGGCATTTTGCTTGAACATTTAGTACAAATTGCTTTATGAACTTGCCCACTAATGTTACAGTAACTCGAGCAGGAGAGACTGGCCGGTAGCGTCGAGCAACCTTCACGTAGCAAGCGTGCGCGAACAAAGAGCGACACTCGAGTCCTCTCTCTGACATCACACGCGAGAGGGCGCCACTCAGAGATCTCTAGGCGAATATCACAAAAAAAAAATACAACGCAGTACGAGAGAAAACGCTAAGGCACAGCACCGTGATATTCTCAGAGTCTTCCGTCATCCTGCGTTGTTCTTTTGCAGTAAGCCTCAAAATATGCCCACCAGTCTATTTTGCTGAGCTTGAGCTTAACGCAGCAGAACAAAACAAGAAATAAGAAACAATCATTTGGCAAAGTGAGCAGCGTGACCCCGTATGAAGGAGAAAAAGCAGGAACACGACACTACTGCTGACTGTCAGCTGGTTTATTTCTTACAGAGAGGTAGTTAGTATAGAGAAAATAGATCAGATGACATGTACATGTTATGTAACCAGTTTTAAAGGCGAAAGTTGAGACCGAGTAGAAATATGGAAAATATTCCAATACATGAAATGTGAAAAAGTTAAGGTTTTGGTATTTCAAACCACACGTTCTTTTCTACAGAGCACAGGAATGTCAGTTGGCTGAGATATTACATTCGGCACGGCCACGCTTGAACTTCAGCACTGTTGTTTGGGTGACAACCAATAACCCTAGCTCTTGCAACTAGCTTCCTTGCCCTTTCATCAGGGTGCCCCATGCCAGCAAATCACTCGAATACCTTAGGGGCCGTACAATCAGCACACAAGAATAGTATGTTCAAACAAATAAACAGGGACCCCTATGCATTCACCTAAGATGAGCTGAAGGCAAAAGCCCTCCGGTGTGGCTATCTGGTCATCATCATCATGATCAAAGGAGAAGAAGATGACGAAGGTGATGATGATCTTTAGGCGAGCATCTTTGTTGATGCTGCGTCTGATGACTTCGATGATTTTTCGTCGTATTATCAAATCAACATTGAAGAAGCAGATGATGATTTCTTAGGCCAGCATCCTTGTTGACATATTGAAAGCTCAGGCTTGTTGGTAAAATATAGTCACTATGACAGCTAGCACACAATCGCAATGCAGACAAGAAGGAAAGCAGTGACATGCGCAATCATGTGGGGTGACCATATAAATATGTGATCGCTATCCAATAAAAGTTATACATTCACCACTGTACTGGTGTCCTTTCTTGTGTGCGTCGTGATTGTGCACTGGTTTACTTTGCAACTTTGTTGATGCTGTGGTTGATTGTCAACATCTTCTTCTTCGATGGTAATTTTTGTGGCCGTTCATGTTGATGTCGACTACGCCGATGGTCACTTTTCTCTTTTGATGAGGCATATAAGGCTTTCGCACTAACCACGTCTAGGTTTCATATCATACATATTTCTGCCAAATATACCACATTTGATAGGATGCATAAGTACTGACCATACACACAGTGTATGTATTGTGGCACTTTTTACTTCTTCTCTGCAGCATGTGATGATGGTCGAGTTCGTGTGTGGACTGTTCCCGAGGGCGGCCTGCATGAGAGCCTGACAGAGCCGGACTTTGAGCTGAAGGGCCACACTGAAAAAGTCCACTTCGTGAAATTCCATCCGACAGCTGCTGGTGTGCTGGCCTCGGGATCCCATGACCTGACCGTGATCATCTGGGACATGGAGACTTGCGAGTGCAAGATTTGCCTCCAAGGACATACTGACCAGGTAATCTGTGTGTCATTTGAAGGGACACTGAAGGCAAACAACATTTTATGCTTGAATGAAAGGCTAATGCTTGAGAACGTCTAAAACATCAACGTTGTGTGCAGCAGCGCTTTAGTAGTCGAGAAATTAAGTTAAATGTAGGACGTGGTTTGCGCCAACAGTGGGATATTTTAGAACAAGCCCGAGATTATGTAGTAAGGCCTAATACTGGGGGTGTGCGAGTATTCGAACTTTCTAATATTTTTCGTATAGTGTTTCCTATTCGATTTGATTTGCACCGGAATTTTGCTATTCGAAGTATTCGAACTTCTGGAAAATAAATATAACGACGATAAATTGGCATGCAGCGTGCTTGGTCTTGCGTTTTGGGGTGCCAACAAGCGAAACTGCAAACCACTTCTGCCGGTTCTCCGAGTGGTCGCTGCGTAACAAACTTGGCCGGGGGGTCCTCTGCCGATGCGTAAAATACCCATCCACAGTTCTGAGGAGCCAGCGGGCAACGTGATTCGTTGCATGCAACGAAACACATTGCGGCTTCTTCGCTTTTGCATTTCCGCTAGCTCATTTTTCTTGCCCGCAATGTTCGGATTTGTGTGGTGCTTCGACGCCGTAAGCGGAGTTAGGCCTAGCCACGACTTCGAGCAGTAAGCTCGATCGCGATGTGTGTGGCCGTGGTACCCGATGTTTTAAAGTACGTCGAGCTTGATCGTGAGTACCAAGAGTCGTCCCACAGTGGTTTTTGTTGCAAGGTGCGAAGTGCTCATAAGCAGAACAGTCGATCCAAGACGCACTTCTGCGATGTTCGGGACAAGTGCGGCGCACTGTTGTAATCTGATGCTTTGTGGGGTCTCGAACGGACGTTGCTCTTTGAACACATGGAGACAGCAGACGCCGTCAGGCAACAACCACGTACACATTTTGTTAAACACTTTTACATACGACGAGCTCGCCTACCGAATCTAAAACACAGTAGTAACACGCCAAGGTAACCTTATACAATGCCAATAAAATACCCAGAAAACATAACCCAAGACAACATAAGACACACAATGCATCGCGAATGTGGTGTTGCCGATGTTCGACTCACCATTAGGGGACCGTGGGAAACGAGCCGTGGTATCGTCCCCCACAGACTCACCGCGGGAGACATCAATCCACGCATGCCGCCAATCCCCAAAGAGAGTCGTGGCTGTTTTCTATGCACCAGCCTAACCTCTCCGCCGCGGCGCCTTTGGGCTAACCCCAACCCACGCTAACACAACGCCACATCTTCCTCGGCGCCCATTTAACCTAACTGCGGCCTATCCGCGAGACGTGCGTGCTCCATGAGGCGCAAACGGCTTTACAGGGGGTGACAGCACCCTCACATCCCGCCAACCTTAAATCAACACTTATCGCATCAAACAACTTGAAGCAAACAGCTACACAAGCTCTACGAAAGAAGACAACACATGTGGAGTAAATGTCCCTAAAGAATGTTTGTGACCTGCAACACAGCCGCTGGTCGACACCACTGCACTGGCTCGACGACTTGACCTCAGTCCTGGAATTGCAAACGCAACGTGGCCGTCAGCGTGAGAGAGCGTTGATCGCGCTGACACGTCCTCCGGTTGCAGGCAGCACTCACGAGGGCTCCAGTTTGAAGGCAGCGGCGCAGGTCACAGGCATGTCCATTGCCTGAGATGTCTACCGCATTCCTGGCCAGCGGCGATACAGATGTACAGAAGACAGCGAGCTGCGGGGCACTGCAATCCCGCTGTGTACACTCAAAACACTCTCGACAGAACGGTGCAGTAGGACAAAGGGAAGGGAGCTACGATGGTACGATGTTCAGTACAGCTGGATGGTATAGCCACATGGTACGATGTTCAGTACAGCTAGCAAAGACATCGGCGGTGACTGAGACGCCAAATTCAAGTGAACAAATGTTGCTTTTCTTAGTTTGTGCAACGCAAGATAGAATGAGGGAAGCAGAGTGCAACACCTCAACGCCACGATCAAGTGGGTTGTGCCCCAAATGTGACGGGCAGCCACGCAGAGCCTTAGGCCTATCGAGTCACTCGACAACAACCGGCGTCGAACAAGCACCCTGCACAGGTGCAGAAGAGGCAGCTGCGAGGAGACATCAGCTCTGTGAGGTGACCCTACGCGCTCGCTGCACACAGCAGCTTACCGAACAATCGATGCCCACCGTCCGGACAGTGTCACGACGCCCCAGCCTTGAGCTGCAATACCAGCATCAACGACACCCCTGGCCCCTGGCCACCCGACTACACAAGCTGAGACTCCCAGAGTCAAAGATACAGAAGGAAAAAACATGGCTGATCCCTCTGTCATAGGAATTGGTATAACATGAAAGTGAAACGTGTCTTCACAGACATAGTTGAGCGTTTGTTGGGCATTCTTTCGCCACAAGCGCGAAGGAATGAATGCTACAGCAACAAATTGTAATGTCACGCGAAGAACGGCAAGCATCTCGAAACTTGCGATGCACTGCTCAAGCAGAAAGGGCACACGGAACGAACATACACAGGATGAGCACGAATTAACTGTCACAGTTGTAACTTATTTGTTGTATGTAACAGCGATATACTGTTATTCTACCTTAACCTCTCACCACTACCAACTGTAGCCCATAGCCCACCGCACTGCATGCATCGTGTCTTCATATCTGTTTTAGGCATTTTTACAGCCACGATATCATAAACATATCGTAACTCATGGTTCATATATATCCCAGCATAAATTGGCATGGCGCTCTTTGGCCTGATTTGGCCCTTGCACCACAAAACAGCAATACATCATCATTAGTGTGCGGAATTAGTTAACATTCTTAAACGCGCCGATTGGTAGGTGATTGTCCACCATAGGTAAGGTCTCAGGGCCTGTATTTTTCTATATTGAATTTCTGATATATCAAATTAATTTGCAATCCCTTTCGAGTTTGATATATCCGTGTTCGATACCCTCCTCGGTACTGGAATACCCAAATGTGTACCGGTTTTAAAGGCTACAGATCACCACAATTCGATGTTTGCATGTTCTAATTCATCGTGCCACAATAGGCATATGTTGCTTTCCCTAACTGCCGAGAAATGGCGCCATGTGTCCAGTCATCTTCGAAAAATGAGTAAACAATAATGGCTGTGCACGACACGATCGCGCTCGGCTGCGTCCTCGTGGTAAGTAAAATCTTTTTCATAATTGTAGCATAAACGACTTCATCTATAGTACGTTCCTTTAACTATGGACGCCCGAAAGATCATATTGGAAGCCATTTCGGTCTTATACTTTTGTTGCACTGTAAGGAGTGGGGTTCAGCGGGTCTCGTAAAGTAGCTGGCTCCTGCCGTCTGTTCCCATAGCTGATATTTTCCCAGTGAGGAGGCACGTACTTTGAAAGAAGGAACGTAGGTTGCTACTTAACGACATAAGTCGTCTGTCAACACTCAGGCACTCGAAAAAACAGTGTCAGCAGCTCCCGCCTATCCGGTGCCTTGCCGCCACAGGGCCCCACGTACGAGAGAGGGTAAAGCAGGGTGTCTACTGACCGGTAAAACCGGGAATTCTCAGAGATTTTGGATAGTCTGAAAATACTCAGGGAAAACAGGGAATTTGTGCTCCCATCAGGGAAAATACACAGTAACATTCACAGTAAAATCCAAGGCAATGAAAGTCGCGGTAACGCTGGCTCGAGATTTTGTCGACGCATTTTTTTCAAATTGAACGGCCGCTGCGCCTGTGGGCAAAGGTCGTACCTCAATGCACTCCTCGTCTTAGGAGCGGTGGTGTAGGAGAACATCCAGCTAATGCGTGGCATGCAGGAACCATGAACCACAGGACATCATATTGCACCATGTCGTCGGGGTGTTCTGTGACTACGCGGTGTAGTTCTGTATTCTATGTCGCGCGTGCTGTGTGTTAGCGCCCGATATGGTGTTTTTGTTGTCGCCCCTTGTCAAGTAACAAGCATGGTTAGTTGTAGAGGCGGCAGCAGTAGATGCAACGAGCTTACGTTATCTTGCAAGCGATCACGATTGTTCGGGAAGCGGATGTCGTCGACAAGGCTGGTATCTTGCAAGCCATCCCGATTGGCGAGAAAAAGACGACGATGCTCGTTGGCGGTTATCGGAGAGCTCACTTGCTCTGGATGCCGAGCTTCAAAGATGCTACCTCCGTGAAGAATAGAACAAATTTCCAGGCGAGAGCGAGCGTAACTAACAGGCGCATTTACAGCAAGTGAAAGCGTTTTTTTTTTTTTTTTTTTCGCTGAAGGCACTGCTGAAACAAGTTTTAGGCAGTCGACTGATATTTTTTGTGCCTGCAGCTCACAATTACCAGCTGCACCCACTGCTTATGTGGATGTTTTCCTGCAAAGCCGAATTACAAGACTCTTCGGGGCCAGTGTATACATGCCTTGCACATGACGTCACAGACAGGTTCTCTGCGCTGGGGCCCCAACGTGGCGGCCACCATGACTTTTTATCTCGTTAGAGTGTGCCAATGAAAAGGAGGACACCCAGTCGTTCGGTCCCCGCGTTCTTTTGTTCGCCAGCCGCACCACGGGGGAACACAAAGGAACACGAGGGTTTTGGTGTGAAAGATGCTTGGGGCCACCAGCACTAATCTGATGGCGAGCCGTCACCGTTTCTTGCTCGGCACGTTCGAGCAAAAGCTCACGGAGCGTCTCAACCAGCTGGTACCCCAAGATGTCGACCACGGTGACGTCAATGCAAGCTATGATTCGCAACACCGGCACGGGTCCCACTTGCCTGATACGGCGCGCGATGTCGGAAAGCAGAAGCGTAGCCACCATATTCGGATGTGCCGTAATTCAGGCTGTTGCCGTGCTTTCATGCGATCCTATCCCGCAGCTATCCTGCATTTTTTTTTTTTTTTTTTTGCGATAGCAATTATATAGATACTCCAGGGGAATTTTTCGCCTTCGCCATAATCATCAGTATCGAGTCCGAATCGTGATTACATCACACCGCGCGTGTGAAAGTGCGTGAGCGCTGCCGACGAACGGGGCTCAAGCAGAGATGAAACGAGCCGACCATCGCCTTCACGCGACGGGCACATGGAGATAGGAACCGGAGGGTTGGTGAGGGGGTGCGGGGGCGGCGTGAGTCCGACAGGAAGTGCGTACTTTGTACCACCAGGTATGGTTGGGTGTGCGTCTTTGGAGGGGATTAGCAGACAGCCCATATCTTTTTCAGGTGCAGTGCTCTTATTGCAAAACTTCCGTTGAAGCCATAGCAGTGGCGGATCCAGAGGGGGGGGGGGGTTGGAGCGATCCCTCTCCCCCCCAAAGCCTGCAGCCCCCGCCCCCTCCCTTCAGTCCCTGCCGTCCACCTCCTTTGTCAGCCTCCCTGTTGAGTTTGCCCCCTTTGTCAGGTTCCGTTGCCTACCACTGCCCAAAAAGGGTAAGGAGAATCTTGTCCCCGCTCTCTACCTCTCTCCTCATCGCTCCACCCTTTCCTGCTTCCCTAACATTTCCAACCAAGGCTTCTTAGGCGCCGGCATAATCACCTCTGGGCTGTTGTAAATCTGTGTGACCCCCCTAAAATGCACTGTGGAGGCGGTGGCGTCAGCCTTTGTACTCTCCCCCCCCCCCATCCGATCAGATGATGGAAACCCCCTTCCTCCCCCCATGGTAATTGCCTGGATCTGCCCCTGAGCCATACGTGCATAGGTTATCTCTCTTACTGCAGCAGTTGCGTTTCCTGAAAGAGTGAGCTTCTAGTCTATATTCATATAATACAGTAGAACCCCGCTGTTACGTTCCTCACTGCTGCGTTTTCCCGGCTGTTACGTCGTTTTCCGCCGGTCCCGGCATAACTCCCATAGGATACAATGTATTGGGAACCCCGCTGTTACGTCGTAACTGTCGGACCGTTCCCGTATGATACGTCGCGAAGTGCGCTCGGAGCCGACCGAGTGACTACCAAAGAGAGCGGCCATGGTGCATTTTCACGCAGCTTGGCCTCGTTTGACCGTAATATTAGGCGCATGAGAGGTGCAAGCAACAGAATCTTTCAATTGATGCAAACAAAAGCATGGCCTTCGAGATTCAAATTGCAAAGATGGCGTCTATGACGTAACTGCTCGCGAAAGCAAGGCCTTTGAGATTTGTACTGCACAAACATGGCGTGTATGACGTAATTGCTTGCGAAAGCAAGGCCTTCGAGATTGGCATTCACTTCTGCCATCACGTTGGCGTAGACTCATCATCATCGTTATTTGTCGGAGAACGGGAGGAGTTCGAGCTGGTTGGAGCTCGCATGGTCGTGCGTGCAGTTCACGGTCGGACTCGCCGTGCCGGTCGTGATTGCGTGTGCTTAGTTCTTTCATGCCTACAGCTGTTGGTGTTAAAAAAATCACATACGTTGATAACATTTCTGTGGATGAGGCCGTCCTAAGCTCCACGTTTCTATCCATCGACTAGATCGCGGCTGAGCGCGCCAATTTTCGTGCTGCTCGTAAGAATTGAAATAAAATTCTGTACCACTAAATATTTTGCCATTTTTCCTGTTTTTCGGCTCTTACGTTTCCCGTCTCTTACGTTTATTTCCTACGGTCCCTTCAAAAACGTATCAGCGGGGTTCTACTGTATTCCTATTTCTTGCTATCATATTCATTATCTCGCCCTCGCGGTGAAACTGTGGCTCTTTTTTTCTAACGTGCGACGGTTTTCGAAGTTGTGCGTTCTTGGATAGCAAATGATGCGGCTGGGCAACATGATAACAAAGGCGTCGCACTGCTATGGGCATTGCACGTGGATTTGACAACAAGCCGCAGCAGCAGAATAAGCACTATTCCATAGTGCATTAAACCTGCATTTGTTTCGTTCTTACACGTGACACTCTATCAAGGCATATAATTGTGATTGCTGCACCTCAGGCTCAACAAAATAATTTGTTTTTTCACGCAATAAAAAAAAAGGTCTTTTTTTTCAGGTTCCCGTATTAGTTCAGCATTCTTGTGGCATTTTCAGTGTAAAATGAATCCTTCGGTAACTATGCCTTGTATGAAAGGTCGAATTTCAGTTTAACAAAGTTTCGATATAATGTAGTAAAGTGCCGCTTTTACCAACTTCACTATATTGAGATTTAACTGTACTTTGTACTATTCAAATGGGATTAAGTCATTTTTGTTTTTTAACATGCATACTAGAGAGTGACATCATCAAGCGACATGGTGTCTACCCATCTTGACATAAAACACAGTTCTGTTTCACTCAGGGAATTTTAGCAAAAACACTCAAAGAAAACTTGGAAAACTCGAATTTAGAATTGTCAACTCGGTAGACACCTTGGTAAAGGAACCACACAATACGTAGGGTGAGGGCCTGGTCGAGGATGATGTACAATTGGAGACCACCAGTGCACTACACAATGAAGATGTTCCCGACGACTCGAATATCCGAATGTCGGCGAGGAAGAAGAGTACGAAGGATGGGGTGGGGTGAAAGGTCGATGACATCGGCTGCCGCTGCCGGGAACACTTGCAAAAGCTGATGGCTGCTATTGGGTTTAAGCATCGGCTGGATCGCTGACAGCATCTACAACGGCACTGTCCCACGCTGACAAACACCGCACAAGAAAGGGGTGTACCTAAAACCTCCGTCGGGTTCCTCGCAACCACACTACGCCGAAATGCCTGGCCCCCTTGACCACATGTGCGTAAGCATACATCCAGGAAAACGCGGGGCCCCCTACCTCCGTACAAGCACCAATACAGGAGAGACAGCATTCCGGCAGACAGGTGCACGCACAATGGCGTCTGCCTCGATGAATTCCTAGGCCTAACGTAACAGCATGCAATCATACTGACTTCAAGAGTTCAGGATACCCATTTAGGTACTGTGGGTCTCAGTTGTGTTTCTTAACACTTTTCAGCTAGGTGCCTGACTGGCTGACTAGTCACGCTAGTTACTAGTATTTGACTACTAGTACCAGTCAGTGGCGTAGCCAGGGGTGGCACACTGGGCCTGTGCCCCCCCCCATCAAATTTTTCTTCTCCCATGAAATACACTTACCTGCCTGGACCCCATGTTGCATCAAAAGCGTGCCCCCCCCCCCCCCCTCGAGAGAAATTTCTGCCTACTCCATTAGTACCATAGTACCTGACATCGCTGGCTGACTACCACCTGACTAGTCACGCAGCCACACGTGGTCAGCAATTTCAATAAGCAACATGGGTTGAGTGGACCTAATTGATCACTGCATCTCGTTCGACAGAATTTCCCCCTGGACGCGCAAATGGACACTACGAGTTTTTCCACATATTTTTGTATCTTGCTTGCTGCAACAGCTGGATTGAATACCAGAGACTGCAGAAAAGCTCTGGCTCCCAAGGCAGACAGACATACTTGATCTTCTGGATTTCACATCCATCATAGCAAATGTGCTCCTCAAAGGTAAGATCAAGCCTCAGTTCAAAGACCGGTGAGCAGCCATCACCGAGCGGTGCGAAGCGGAGCAAGATAATCCCACTTCCACGTGATGAGGTGCAGTGCGACCAGACTGGACACTTATCGCAGCATGAAAAGCTCGCATCCCAAATGAAGTGCCGCTACCCAGGATGTGGTGGCAAATCAAGAGTGAGATGCTTGAAGTGCGATGTTTTTCTATGTTCGCAGAACCGCAACTGCTTCTTCACGTTTCACACTCGTTGCAACCCAGAGTACCCAAATGGGTACCATCAAATTTTCATACAATCGTTTAATTTTTCGGGTTTGTAATTTTTCTGCGTTTCTTTCTATGGGCAGGAAGCCAAATAAAATAATTTGTCAAAAGTATTTTTCTTAGTGCATTCTTGGGACTGAGGAGGGTATACTATACCAGGCTTCACCATCTCCCCTCCTTTCCCACCCCCTCGCTGTACTACACTATAATAGGATATGCCTCTCTCTCTCTCCTTTTCCTCCTCACACTCACCCCCTTGCTATACTATACATGGCTATGCTATGTTTCACCTCTCCCCCTCCTCTTTGCTCTCACCCTCCAGCAATGCATTCATATGGTTCCCATAAATGCTTGTACTTGTTAGTGGGGCTTGCCCAATTGCTATGGCGCATACCCGTCCAAGTTTTTGCGAACACCGCACGGTGCAACAAAAAGCTTAAACAGTTCAACTGTTATAAAATTTACTCGTGTGCTCACTGCATTTTGGTGCAGAGCATTACGAAAGCAACGGTAACATAAGCAAGTCGGGTAAGGCACCCTTCAAAGTACTGCTTTTCCTCGCAGCGCTGTTCTGTCGGTCTTGTCGGGCTGCGTGATGCCCATGTAAGGGAACTGGAAGATTAAAGAAATGGTTTCAAGGTATTAAAAAAGTAAAACCGTATTAATTGAAATGGCTGCATATCATTCTCATCGCTGCTTTCATGAACTGTCACTTTGGGCGCCTTGAAGCCAACCGAGCCTTGTCAGGCACCTTTTGCACGACTCCTCGAGGGGATGAACATTGGTTCGACGTGGATCACACAAGTGAAGGCTGTGTGGGCAGATTTCACGGCATACATGGGTTGATCGTGTTGCATTTCTGCAGTGCAGTGCACCAGCAGCGTAAACAGAGGCTCACCGAATGCCACCTGCTCAAATACACACGCATGCATGCACACATACACACACAGCGCAGCCGTACTCTGGCATTGACACCCGGATTGCATGCAGCTTCTCGACACAACACAGCAATGCCCAAATATCAAGTGTTTCATTGGAATTATTCCATCCACGGAAAACATTGCATCACAATGCAAGCAGCAGCGGCCAGCAAAGTATAGACAAACAAGCGTAACAGGAAGGATTCTTGCATGCGTTTTCAGTGTAGATGCAATGTTGCCAGAAAACTGAAAGCACTGGTGTAGAGCCCACTAAAGACAACGTTGGGGAGTGGTTACGTCACGAGGCCTTTAGAGGCCGGCAGTTTTAATTGCGCTAACGGTATGCGGACCACTAAAATGCGGCTTTTTTTCAAGCTAAGCATTTCCTTGTCACAAAGCAAGCACTGTGAGGTTTCTGAAATGGTACTTCAAAAGCCCACATTGAATAAGAATGGAAGCTTGAGCGAGTTGGTATGTGTTCCCCCTGTAACTTGTGTGCCTGTATATGTTCAGGCCCAATAAGAAGTGGGTACTCTTTCGTTTGAGCAAGCACCATGTACATGTCTGTCCGGTCTGTCTCTGCGTGCCCGTGTCCCTGCGGCAATAACCACGCAACATGGTGTCAGAAATGGGACGAGGATCCTGCGAGGGATGCTTAGTGAGAAACGCACTGCATCGGGTTTCAGCCGAGTGATGTACTCGTCCTTGAGAGTGCCCAATCCCTTGAAGAGCTCGGTGTGCAGCGTTGCTTTTGGTGTCTTGAGTTCATCAAGAAACCTCACTACTTGAAGGGCTTGGAGCGCTGGCAGTCCCAGAAGAGGCACAGTGAGTGGATCACGTAGAGGCGTTGACAGCTTATTTTACCTTGCCATTGAAGTTGTGCCAAATACGAGCCTAGCACGATGTCCTCCAGGGCCGATGAGCAGAGTGTCGACTTGGTCAAGCTTGGCAGGCAATGTAGGGAAGTTGCTTGGAACAGCGGATACTTCAGCTTCGAAGTCGACCTTGAACTGCGCTGTATAGTTGTCTACGGTAACATCGACAAACTTTGCTGTGGCAGGCGTCCGAACAGCATGCAGGTGAATGAAACCGAGCTTCTTCTGCTTGCCCTTCCTTGAACAGCATGCTTCGGCAAAGTGGCATTTCTTTTTCCAGAAGTTGCAGGCAGAGTGTCGAGCCAGGCAGTCCAAACGTCGATGAGGCTTGCAGCCACAGAATTCACATGTTGACGGCTCGCATGAGTGCTCTGCTTGCAGCTGCGGTGAACGAGGCTTAGCTCCGGAGCGACGACGAGAGGGGAGCTCATTAGCTTTCGTGGCGTCGAGGTTGAGCTCGTGGGAGTGCTCACTGCGGTTCTGGGACAACTCCTTGTCGGCGTCTTCGGATTGACGGGCCTGTGTCCATGCCTCCTTGAGTGTCAACTTCGCATTTCGGCACAGGCCGACGACGAACCAGTCGCGTACAAGCCTTTCTTCGACAGCAGCTGACGGGCAGTTACAGCACTTCACCATCCTGCATAGTATGTGTCGACGCTTTCGTCAGGTAGCTTAACACGTCTGTGGAACTGCGACTACTCATAGAGCTCACTTGCCAGATGCACGAAGTGCTCAGTGAAGTGGGTGGCAACGACTTCTTATGAGGCGAGCGACTGGGCGTCGAGCGAGAATGTCTCGAGAAGTGGGAGGGCCTCTGGGCCCATGCAGTACACTAGCCAGTGTACTTGCATGTCTTCCAACACTTGTGTCAGTCCCAAAACCGCCGCGTAGTCTTTGCAGCAGCTGAGCCATGTTGCCTACCTTGCTGGGTTCGCGAAGTCGAACGGTGCCGGTGGCTGGAGGTTGATGCTGTGCAGTTTCGGCGGCTCTCAGGTCTCGAGGGACATCATGGTGCCATCCTCTTGTGGTGAGGCCTAAGGCTGGGGGCGTTGTCCGTTCACTTTTCACACCATGTCACGTCACTACCCCACTTCTCGAGGTCGTCCACCACGAGCTGGACAAATTGGAGAGTGCGGGCATGATCCGCAGGGTCGACAAACCAACACCATGGTGCTCCGGCCTTGTCGTCATCCGGAAAGATGATGGTTCCAACCGGCTGTGCAACGACTTGACCCCTCCGGGAACGCCATATTCTGCCAACTGTTGATCAAGTCCTTGGCCTCCTCGGTGACGCAACAGGTTTTTTAAAGCTGGACGTGACTGCAAGCTTCTACCAGGTGAAGCTCTCTGGAGATTCCCAAGATGTTCATCACCCCATGAGCGGTATTCACATGGGGGGACAAATCCTCGGGGGATAAAGGCAGAGCCTAGTGACGTCAGTTCGCGAGGAGAATTCCCCACAAATGTCTCCCACTCACACGGACGAGGCGTACGGAGGGGGAGACCAGTGTTATCAGACTACTCTGGTGGCTTGTACCGCCCGTTTCACCAGCTGCTGACAACAAGCTGCAGACTGGACACCCACTGCTGCTCTCTGCAGGAGCAAGTGCAGCAATGTGGCCAAACAAGAGCCCGAAATTCCGCTATATCTCCCACCGCCAGGAGATTGTTTGTCCTGTTGGGGAAAAGGTTCCCGTGTCCTCTGAGGAGGCGCGGGGGGTCGTGCCCTGTCCCCTGCAGATTTCTCCCTCGTGCGAATACCCCTATATGGCTGATACTGCTTTTGCCAGCTCCCCTTTGGCATCACCTCCATGCCAGAGTACTTCCAAAAACAGATGGCAAGAATCTTGGAGGGCCAAGAAGGAGTCGCCAATATGATAGACGACATTCTGGTTTTTGAACGCACCCGCCAGGAACATGACACCAGACTGAGCCAGGTGCTATCTCGCCTTGCAAAAGTAGGTGTCACGTTGAACCAGGACAAGTGTCGTTTTAGGGTATCTGAGGTCTACTTCCTCGGAGTCGTCATCTCAGCACAGGGCATCAGGCCAAACCCAGGCAAGGTTGAAGCAGTCAAAGCCATGGATGCTCGAACGGATGTCGTCGGTGTTAGACGACTGCTCAGAATGGTGAACCATCTCGCCAGGTTCGTGCCACACATCAGACGTCACAGCACCTATCAGAGCCTTACTGAACTAGCCTGTTGGTTGGGTGTGGAAGCAAGAGCAAAAGGCAGCATTCGAGAAAATCAAGGAACTCTTGACATCAGACAGGTGCACGGCCAAGTACCACCCATCGTACGCCACTACAGCGTCTGCAGACGCAAGCTCGTTCGGACTCTGCGCAGTCTTGTTTCAGACCCAACTCTCTGGAGAGCGCCACCCAGTGGCATTTGCTCAGTGGCATTGCTTTGATGCCCAATGGCATTTGCTTCGAGGTCAATGACCGAGACTGAACAGTGTTACAGCCAGACCGTAATTGAAGCTTTGGCAATGACGTGGCCTATCCAAAGGTTCGATGTGTTCGTCTGTGGCATCACCTTCGACGTCGAGACTGACCATCTGGCGCTCGTTTCATTTCTGGGAAGATGGAGGTGGATATGTTGCCTACTCGCATCCAGAAACTATGGCTGAAGACCATGCGATACCAGTTTGGCGTGCTGCACGTGCCAGGATAGCTGCTAGCCACTGCAGATGCCTTGTCATGCATCACCCACAAGGCATCCACTCCCCTAGACAATGTGGAACTCTTTACAGCCAACAGGTACTTGGCTGCACGTCAGAAGTCTTGTCACTCAGCCCCAAAGACGTGCAACAGGCACAAGAGTGATGGCGAGTGCAAGGCCCTCACCTCCTTCTGCCAGCATGTTTGGCCACAAAAGTCCAAGATAACACTGCACCTCTCAAAGTACGCCTCTGTGGTATACATGCTGTCTGTCTGTGACAGTATTCTGCTGATATGCGCCCAGATAGTCATCCCGTCGTCCCTTCGGCCCACGGTCTTGGTGGTGTTGCGCGAAGGTCATCAGGGCATCAACAGGACTAAAGCCCTAGCTCGGGAGTGAGTTTGGTGGCCCGGCATCTCGGCAGACATTGCCTCTCTCGTCACCAACTTTGAACAGTATGCCTCCACCCGCGTGAACCTTGCATTCCTCGGAATGGACTTGTTCCACCTCAACGGCCAGGCTATCATGCTGGTGGTGGACTGTTACTCAAGGCTCTCTGAAATGGTTACCTTGAGAATCTCGACAGCTCAGACAATAATCGACGCTCTCAAAAGCATCTTTGCCCACCATGAAATCCCACAAGAGGTCAGGTCAGACAACAGCCCACTGTTCTCATCACAAGACTTCGTGGCGTTTGCAGCATCGTATGGCTTCAGCCATGCGACCAGTAGTCCACTCTACGCTCAATCGAGTGGAGAGGCAGAGAGGATGGTTTGTGCAATCAAGGACCTGTTCCGCAAGTCAAGGGATCCTCATCTGGCCCTGCTCAGCTATCGGGACATTCCAGGACTCGACAGCTTCAGTCCAGCCCAACTGTTGATGTGACGTCAACTCAGAACCAGAGTCTCAAAGCAAGACTCCCAGCTACGTCCCAATGGGCTGCCAAGGAAAGATGTTGTCGCCAAGGATGTGGCTTACAAGCGAAAGCAGGCCGACAATTACAGTAGGCATCACTGTGCTCGAAACCTGCCGCCACTCCAAACAGGTCAGCGTGTCTGGGTGCAACCTCACCAAGTGCAGGCTACGGTCCTCAGTCCGGGGCAAAGACCAAGCAGCTACATGGTCAAAACGGAGCGAGGTTGCATCCTACAGCGCAACCGGCATCACCGAGTGCCTTTTGTGCCTACTGCCTCTGGAGAGGAACCACTGCAAACAGCTGCACACGAAGCACCACCGCATCAAGTTCCCTTTCAGGAATCTCAGCCGGCCAACCTCGCGTAATCAACGGTCCCCCTCGGACAGTCGGTGCAGCATTCCCCTGCAGTTAGGGACCGCACTAAGGCCAAACACACACACAATAGGCCGGTGTGTTGTTCTGCCTTTCCGCTGTGCAGTATGAACTTGTAAAACATTTGGTGTCCTTGGTTTCCTGCATCGTCCCGTCGGATCATCAAAGCTTCAAGGGGGGAGATGTAGAGGTTGCCACAGTTCAGTACTTTTGTTAGGCTGCCATTGGAGTGGGGTGCCCCCTATAACTTATGTGCCTCTATATATTGAGCCCAATAAAGAGTGGGTACTCTTTCGTTTGAGCAAGCAGCCTGTACGTGTCGGTCCGTCTCTGCGTGCTTGTGCCCCTGTGACATATTCCGAAATTGGCTTTTCCGCATGGCTAATGCGTGGGCCACATGGTTGGTGGAGTATTGGGACAGATGCCACCAGTGTTCCTGCAGTGGTGCTGCTTGATGGCGAGCTTACTCATGCACTGTGAGGTCTTCTTCTTCATGGGTCGGCTATGTGTTTGGTTTACTTCTCACGCACTCGGTTTGTGGAACTATCATACAGACGCCTCCTACGAGTGCGCCTCCATTCACGCATAGGCTTAGGTTCATGACGGGGGCAAACATTGCTCACCCGTTATCCTCAGTTCTGCAGTGTGTTACATTGGCCTACTATTGGTTGTGTAATCTGGCTTTCCTGTAACAAGTTTTACAATCTGAGCTTAGTGCTGTAAGCACTTGGTGCAAGACTCGGTTGATGCCACTAAGTCTGTGGACAAATAGATCTGTCTTTTTTGACTAGACTTGTAGAATTCAAACTTCCTACATGTAAATGACGCTAATGTTGGACTTATTTCAAATTAGAAGAAAGTACCTACGATGAAAAAATCCGTAAACAGGGGGTGGGTGCTCGAGCCGATGTTTCGAATTACGGATTGTTTCGTCGCAAGCCTCCATCTTCCCCTTCCGGCCGTTTTTAAGAAAGTACCTAGTGCTCTTTATCTGCTGTGAACTGGCATGGAAAAGCCACATCTTTGCATCTGCTTACCACTATCTTGGCCTCATCGAACGTCATCTACTATATGCTTTGACCCACACGTGGTAACTTACTGGCACTCACTACAAGTTGAGTCCACATCTCCACACATTTCCGCACATGTATGTCAGCAGGACAGTGAATTTCAGTGTTCTTTTGTATATTGGCCACATTGGCGCAACAAAATTTCCTTAAACTTGGCGTGGTAAGTTTCCGGCACTTTAGAGGGCAATGTACATTACATTTGCCAGTTAACGTCATAGGCCCAGTAGACCCTTTTGAAATCTTTGACGTCATAGCTATTAGTGTGGGAACTTCAAAGTAGCATCGCCACCATCATTTTTTTGTTGTTTTTTTTTTGTGGCAGTGGTGGTGATTTCAGTATTTTGAAAGAGTAATGTACTGATACGAGCGAAATCGTTTTTCTTTTTAACAGCTACAGAGAAAGAGTTGCATGACGTTTGGGTCGTAATCATAATCTTGAGAAATGAAGTGCCTATATTTTGAATCACTTTTATTGTGGTAGTTAAATAGTTCTGATAGGGGGATTAGATGGAAGAGAAGTCAATTTGCGAGTGGATGAATTTTTGAAAAGCAAGTTTACAAATGGGAGCGGGCAAGTTTTGAAGGTTTCGGTGGCAATACCTCAATGGCATGGCTGCACCGGTGCTACCGTTCGTAATATGGGGAGTCGGAGATGTTCGGAGTAATGGTGGTGCCGAGATGCTGAAAGGAAGAAGTCTTTAATGATTTTCTGCTTTATATGCTGTACAAAAAGTCAGAATTTGAATGCTTTCTGCAAAAAGACATTTTGGTTAAATTCATTAGCCGCGTGCCACATCAATCAGCAATTAGGTCAAGCTCATCTTGAGTGGCAGTCAGTAAAAATGTTAATGGGACTACGGATAATGCAATCATCAACAAATATGCACATGCAGGATATGTTGCTGTGCAGTTCATTAACCCATATATGCCCAAATTCAGAAAAAATGACAAAACAAATATTTTTTTTTCACAAAAAGTGTACTTCTACCCTCAAAAGAAAGCGCAAGCTCTTTATTTACTGCCAGGTAAACGCAACACTGTTTTTCAAGCCGTCCTATACATATTGGATACTGGGCATTAGGGGTTCTATGTGTGGGTGTGGTAGGCCTTGAAACATTTCACGTGCACACCGACATTGCACTTCTTCCTCTCCATGACGTCTTTCACACAAAGCACGCGTTTGTCCGGAGAAAGCGGTTGGCACGTGGCAGCATGAAGAGCAAGCAATGTCTAGGCTTGCACACGTTGAGAATGAGGCCTGCTTGATGTGCTGTAGGTGGCGCTAGTCATCAGCTAAAGAAATAGCGATGTTATAGCGCATCAAAGAAGCGTCCTATATGTAGGACAGTGGGCATATATGGGTTAATGTAGATAAGGAATAGTCGAGGACCAAGTACGCTCCTTGTGGTGCAAAGCATGGGAAAAGGACGAAGAAAAATTGTTGACTTAAAGGAAGAAAACTGTGAAGCCAAGATAATATCGGTGAATGCAGTTTTAATGCGGATAATTTGATAAAGAGGCGACACTGGGCCATGTGGTCAAATAAGATGCAGTCACTTTGTAAGTTTGAGTCTGCGTAAAAGTGCAGATTTGTCATTGATTTCATTAGTTGTGTTTTGCGTCACAAACCTTTCCTGAACCCACGCTGCTTAATGAAAGAGATGTTGTTCGATTACAGGTTATGGTAGACACGGAACGTAATAAAGTGTTTCATCATTTTACAGCACATTAATGCTATAGGCCAATAGTTTCCACCTAGTTTTTGTCACCATTTTTAAATGTAGGTGCTGCTTTGCTGGTTTTTCATTCAGTGTAAATCTGACCAGTTGTTAGCGAGTGGTAGAAAATCTGGAAAATAATCTCGCTAGATGTATGTTCGTTGTATGTTCCAAATGAACCTTCTGAATGGTAGAGCAATATCTGTCACTTATAGAATGGTCATTTGTAGTTCACAGCTGGTCTGTACTTTATGGCACATTGCCACACAGGCAGATACTACACAGGGCTGGGCCCCAGCTAACTTTAGCCAGAGTTTAAAAATATGACAAAACACGACCAAATGAATGATGCTGACTATTGCATGGAGTAAGTGAGGCCATTTTTCTGTGTTCTGCTTAAATGCTTAATTTGGTAAGATTGATTAATTAACTTCTAAAGCAATGGAGCTGGGCAAAAAATTCCAATCAGAAAGTTGCAGATCAGTTTGCAAAACATCCAATTAGACAGTTTCTAACTTACTATCTATTAAGTATGAGTGTTTTTCTGCTTACTACAGATGCCCACGAAATACAAAAGAATACCACATGACACACCCACTTGCGTGCCTCTGTGCTCCTAGAGAGCATAGTGCTGTAGGAGCGCTAGTGATTCTGGTGCTGCCTCACATTCCGCGTAACAACAGCATTCTTCCCTCGTGGCGGTTCACGACAGCGATAAGCAGACGCAGCAGTTATCGCTTGTTTTGCTGCTAGGAAAAGGTGCGCCATCGCACAGCCACCACTATTGTCGCTGCCCTGTCGAGGCAGCAGACCCAGCCAAATGCCCTGGTCGTTTGCACACGGAAGAAGCACTGCAATCACGGCGCGCATAGGGGCGGAAGCAGGCATGTCAAATGGTATTTTTTTGTATTTTGCGGGCATCTGTAGTAAGTAGAAAAACACGAATACTTAATAGATATAAAATTGGAAACTGCCTAATTGGGCAACCAATCTACAACTTTCTCATTGGAATATCTTGCCCAGCTTCGTTGTTTAAGAAGTTTGTTAAGAAAACGTGACTAATTAGGCAATTAAGCAGAACACAAATAGTGTGACTTACTCCATGCAATAGTCAGCAACATTCGTTTGGTCACGTCGTCATAGAAAGTGTCGGCATATTTTTAAACTCTGGCTAGAGATAACTGGGGCATCCTTTATGCAGGCATATGTGCCTCTCAGATGGATTGAGTTGGCACAAAGGCCTGTTAAAGACCAGCACGGATCTGGCACTACATTGCAACAAGCAATGCACGATTGCTGGCTGTGCGCCAGAACTGGAGAGGACACGAGTGCTGAAACACAGGGGGAAAAGGACAAGGGAGATATTCGAAGGGTTCATCATCAGCAAGATGTCAAGCAAATGCAAGCCTTTGGTTGACTTATTCTCAAGTGAGCTAGACTATCTGCATGATTAATGTGGTGTCTGGTTGTGTATCATATTCGTTCTTTCTTATGTGGCGGCTGTGTTGGTACCATGTGGTGCTTTTCGTATTTTAATATTTGCCTTCAACGTGAAATAAAGCGTAGTTGCTGGGGCAGCTTTTTCCTGTCTTCCATAACCTTACTGCAACCAAACTTTGCAGATTTTCAGTTTGGCATGGGATCCAGATGGTGTCTTGTTGGCCACCTTGTGCAAAGACCAGAAGCTGCGAGTGTACGACCCTCGGAGGAGTGAGCTACCTGTGCGGGAGGGCCTGGGACCCACGGGCACTCGTGGAGCTCGAGTCACCTGGGTGCTTGGAGGGAGCCACCTGGTGACCACGGGCTTTAACAAGTGCGTCCTTATCCCCAGCAGCAATTTGGCCAACCACTGCTCCGCATCGGTAGATGCACACCATGTGAACAAAGCCACATATATGAGAAACTGCAGGCAGGACTTGTTTCCTCCGAGCTTTTATTGATGCATCACAATATTGTCCGTCCACGGCAGGCAAGATCAGAATGTAGAATTTCACTATCAATCACTTGGTCAATCTTTATTAGTAGCATACAAAAAGAATACCATACAGATAAATATGCAGGAGGAGGTTTCAAGGTTACAAACTGCAGGAAGAACCTCCCATGTTTATTATACACTGGAAAAAAGAATAAGCAGACATATAATAGTGTAAAACAACTTCAACATATTACATGGAACAAAGACGTCAAATATTTCGGCGATTACTAATAAACTTAGAAACACAGAGAGTTTACAAAGTTTACGGTACGCAACAGTTATACATTGAATGAAAACATTTTTTAAATTTTTTCTAAATACATAATAAATAGGCATTATTTCTTTTAGTTCAAATGAGAGTGAATTCCATAATGAAATGGATGAGAAAATGATACTCATTTTTCCATGCTTAGTATTTATTTTAAGCAGCATAAGGTTATCATTGACCACAAATCTAGTTCTGTTGCGATTAGATAACAAGGAGGCAGGAAAAATGTTGAATATGAGCATGCGATGAAAAAAATTTTTAAAAATCAGGCGAAGCTTGCACTAAGCCGTGCAAGGCTTGAAACAGCGAAACTGGATGACTCTGAAGACTAATCTGGTTGCTCCTAGGTTGTTTCTAGGCCTTTGCTTGGTGGTGCAGGTTGTTTCTAGGTTGCTTCTAGGTCGTAGCTAGGTAGTTTCTAGGTTGACTGTCAGCACAGAGAGGTTAGAGTTAAAGCGCAGACAGTCACAGACACGACACGGATGTCCAAACTCCAGAGACAGATACTCGCGGTGAAACCAAGTGTTCGCACATAGATACACGGGCACGTCGTCGTAGGCGTAGTCCTTCCATCGCTTCGGGGTCTTCTCGCAGTTGCCATTGCCTTTCCAGTTCCCTAGCATTCTCTCCTTGTACGTACGCAGGGTCTTCGGCTTGCCGTCGTCGCTTCGCAGCCATTTCTTGTTGGGCTAACTGCTGCCTTCGTCTTTTTTAGTGGAAGTTGTGTGTAGTAGGATTTACCCAGTTTCTGTGGCGCATACCCATTTACGATATTAGTTTTTTGGTACGGGGTGAACAAGGAACGATTTGCTGAACAGCTTGGTTGTTAAAGGCAAAACACACATACCGTGAATGTGTAGTTGAAAAAGTATGTTAAGCTGAATGAAAATAGGATGTGATGGCGTCAGTCGAGTAGTTCAAGTTATAAGCCAAACAGCTTGCTTTTCTAGTACCTTTGGTGTTCAAATATGAAGGCATTACTCCTTGATGTAACTTAGATGGCTATGTATTAAGAGTGTCCATGCTTAAGCACTCTCTCGATTTGACCAATGCCCTAATTCCAAATGAAATCTCTCTACAGACGGATGTGATATGTTGGCGAAACTATAACTCCTAAAAATATTGCACGATGACTTAAAGGAATTGCTACAGTGTTGACATAGAGGCGGGAAGTAATCAACAGTTTTTTGTTTGTTGGGCGAATGAAAGAGTATGAATTTAGTTTTATATGGATTAATCAATAGTCTATTACAGTTGCACCGCCCAACGATATAGGTTAATTCTAGGCATGTGCGAATATTGAGGACTTCGAATATTCAAACAAATATTACAGTATTCGAATTCGCTTCAACGGGAATTCAAATTATTTAAAATTTTGAAGTATTCAAAATGAACAAATCAGCATGTATTAGACTTCATGTAACCTTCCTGTAAAGGTGGTTTCACTGCAGCATAAGAATGCTATGCCGTGAAGACTTTTATCCAGGGAAAATCCGCACTGCCGTGAAGCTTCTATTCAGTGTTAAATGAACATATTAACGTCACATCGATTAGTTATTTTTTCAGTTTAAAAACTTTTTATACGGGCTTACATGCACTAAGCATAGTACATTTTAAAACGTAACGTATTTTACCAGTTACCACTTGCATCCTACTTAAGTTCGAATCCTGCTATTTAAAGTTGCTCAACTCTTCACTACGCACCAAATAAGTGACATTCGCTCATGCCTCATTCCAATCTTTAAAAATGTTGTGCAGGTTAGTTGGGTCATGACAAATATGCTTTTTCTTTATAATATGTGATATGCACTATTCGAACTATTCGATTAGAAATTATTCGACCAGATCACTATTTGCTTCGTCAAGATGTACTTTTGGGCTAGTTGGTTCATAATTGCAGTAAAAGAGCACCAGCAAAAACAACAGACCAGACGAGAAGGACACGTAACACTAGGCGCACTAACAGCTGAAAGTTTATTCAGTATCTGCACCGAATAAATACTGTCTTCACATGAACAGAAGAAAGAAGGTTATAAGAGAGTCCCTCCTACTGCGCGTGCAAAATGGTTCCTGCAAGAAATCTAACCGAAAGAAAAACAGAAGGCATGCTGACACAAGATTCTCAGAGCTTTTTAATCTCTAGGGCTTCAAGAACCTCCCTTGTTAACCTGTCAGCTGAGTTGTACATGACGCTAGTGCTTTCAAATCGAGGTGCGCAACCGCAACCTAGATGCCCCGATACCACTTTCGTTGTGTTGTGCTCTTTTAATCTATCATTTAGGCATCTTCCTGTTTGGCCTATTTATGATGCACCGCAAGACTTCGAATTCGCTTCGAACCTAAAATTTACTATTCGCACATCCCTAGTTAAGTCAGCTTGAAGCCGTATTTTGATGGAGGCGAAATGCTAGAGGCCCGTGCACTTAGATTTAGGCACACGTTAAAGAACACCAGGTAGCCAAAATTTCTGTAGCCCTCCACTAGCATCCCTCATAATTATATCATAGTTTTTGGATGGTAAAACCCCAACAATTATTATTATAAAGTCAGCTTGAAGGTTAGATACAAGAGTCACAGAATCAGAATACTGAGAAAAGATAGCTGTGTCATCATTGTAAAGTAAACTGGAAGGAAAGTTAAGGCAAAGAGGTAAGTCATTAATATATATCGAAAATAATAAGGGACCCAAAATTGAACCTTTGGAAACACCTCTATTAATAGAAGTAAAACTAGACATGTAGTTATTCATAGAGACAGCGTGACAGCTAGTGAGAAGAAAGCTATGTCATAGTGTCAGTGCAGGGCCCGTTATCCCATAGTTCTCTAATTTACTAGGCATGAGCGAATATTTGAGTGCTTCGAATATTTGTAGAAATATTACAGCATTCTAATTTGCTCCAACAAGTATTTCAATTATTCCAAATTTCAAAGTATTCAAAACAAACTAATCAGGGGTGCAACAGCTACACCAATTGCATCAATTTGATACAATTCCTTATTTTTGCCCCAAGCTTAGCGAAAACCCTGAAATTTCTTGAAATTGTGCCAGACTGCGCCAAAATGCCAGATCGGTCTCAAAATTTTCTCACTTGCGCTAACTTTAGGGAGGAATGGAGGCCAGGTTGGCCACCTGCAGTTTGGACATCATCATCTAATCTAATCCAGTTCAATCGACACACGCAGAAAAAGCGCAGGCTTGCTCTGTGTTGCGTGCCCGAAAACTTTCATTTTCTGCTGGTTTCAATGTTGCTCTACGTGGACATATGAAAATCAAAGCGGAAGCTCTGCATAAAAAATGTGCTGCTGGCGTATTTGATTGGCCATTTGCCTGCCTGCTAACTTTGATTTACCCAGGAGACTCCAAAATTTCGAGCAAATCTCCTGATTATGCCGATATGGCCATGAATCTCCCAATAAACAACCCTAACTCCACTGTGAAAAGAAATTTTAGAAAAATGCAGCTCCACTATTATAGAACCTGAGGAAGTGTGTAGCATGTGCACCCAGCGATTCCCATTCATAGAGTTCCGACTGCTCCATTTACCAAACCATCGATGATGGTAATGTTCTTGAGGTAAGCATGTAGGGTTTCTCCGGCCTGAATGGAATCTTCTTAGGGAGATTCGCAAACTCGGGGTGCGACATGCGCGCTACTTTTCGCTACATTTTACTGACTTACTGCTTGCTATGGCAGTTGAGATACGTGTCGTCTGCAGCAAGTTCCGTCAGGTTGTTTCCCCCTTCAGACGTAACGACGAAGGCGCCCGAGAAGCGATGGTGGGAGGAGCAATGACGCGCTTGGCGAGGCGGTGGCACCCTTTCTAGCATTTTTAGCTATATTAAGTTAATTGTTACGATTGCTTCTTGGTTATTTCTGTTAATTATATTATTTTAGACCTTGTTCATTTATTTTAACCCTGTTTTGAGCATTGCTAGCCTTGTTTTAGGCCCGTATTGACTACTTGATTTTGAGTGTGATCATACCACATGAGGTCTACGGATGGATGACAAGTCAGTCCTCTTAAAATTCTACGCACTTAAAAAACAGTGGTTCTAACCAGGGTGTCGGAACGGAACGATAAACAAAAAAACAATATTTTTGACCGATACAAAAACGTAACCAAAACTTTATCTATCATTTCGTTCCGGAGTGAAACCGAAATTTTTTCAATCGTTTTTCGGTGCACGAGAAAACTTCGCAATCCGGAACAACTGAGCTCATGCAACGTGAGCAGTTATGCATATGTCAGGGTACAGTATTAGCACGTACCTCAGGCAGGAATTCCAAAGCAAAGATATGTTCGAATTGTGCGAAAAACGAAAACAGTGCCAACTAGAGATGTTTATATTAACGCAAGTGGACTTTCGTGCGCCTGTCACACAGGCCAAAGTGGAGAGGGCATTGTCAGTGCCGAAGTTTGTTACAGCGAAAGCTGTTATGAGATCACAACAGCTGACTTTGGCGAAATAGTTGTCCGCCGCCGCCGGTGTCCGTGACCGCTATCGCGTGATATGAGAAAAAATTAAATCAGAAACAAATTTCTAGGATCAGATAGGATTTTAACCCGCGCCCTCTGTGTGGCGGTCGGGTCTTCCACCAGAGTGCCCGCTGGTGCTTGTAACTCCTTCGCAAAAACACTCTATACAGGCGTCATGTCGGGCAAGGAATTGCGTTAACATATGCGATATAGCGTGGCAGAAGAGGAAAATAACACACAGTCATCAGACAATGCTCATAGCGCAAAGAGTGTGTGCTTTAATGCTTCCCACCAGTGCTGCGGAGTTGCCACTCCTGAATTGGAATGACTCCGGAATCATTCCACATTTTCACAACCCCGGAATGGAATGGGGACAATGCTTAGAGGAATGGAATGAGAATGGAATTGAGCACCTTTTGCACGGATTGGAATGGGAATAGAATTAAGTCTTTTTCTGAAAATAGAGCACGTTTTCGTCTACGTCCTGTTTTTTAAACTTCAAACATTAGTAAGTCAGAGCCTCGAAATTAACAATAAAGCAGCATTTTTAAAGTGGCTTGGCTAATTACAAGCACGGTACATTTATAAGCAATGCACATACTACAAACCAAGGCACAAGTTAGTATACAAACAAATGCATTATCCCAGCAGATACAGAAGGGAGAAAACAAATTATTTCTGCGCGTTGGTTCCCATTGACACCCCCACACGAAAGTGGCGAATACTCTATGCACAGCATGACCTTTATCTCACGAGCAGTTTAGTACCTGATGCACGTAAATAACCTTTGTGACAAGGAAGACATTGCATACCTGTGCACAGGCACAGAAAGTTCTCCTCACCCCATCCATGCTTGCGAGGCGCGCTTGACAAGCGTGAGTGCTGACGAGCAGTGCGGCCCAGTGTTCCGTATTCGATACAAAGGCACAAGGTGCCCGAGCCGTGCACTGTTCCAAATGATACCAGCAGATCTAGAGGGTTTTCTTCTCCATTAAGTTTTCTCCTTATTGCCGACCGCTCCAGACGCGTGGCACAACTGCTTAGTCTTCTTGAATACTACTTTTGTCAGCAAAAAATTACGCTATGTCGTCATTTTAGCATTAACACATTTAAGCTTAAACAACATTAAAACACCGTCTTTCGTTCAAACACGCTGACCATGAAAATACTATAGGTAGCGGGAGAACTGTCCCTATGGGAATTAGTAGGGTGGTTGTACTGCGCGAGATATGTCACCAAGCTACTATCCCTCGGCCTTGGTAACGTGTTCTGCGTACTTTTGCAGTTCTTAATGCATCTGATGACATCAGCTTTATGGGGTGTTCATTCTTAACTCGATAAAACTATCAAGATGCCTTTCCTACGTTGAAGAATTGCAGGAATGGAATTGAACTGCCCGGCCATTCCCAGAGTCCAAATGGGCTAAGTTTTTTTCATTTAGAGGAATTGAAAGGAATGGAATTACAGCAAGTTCCAATTCCCCGGAAAGGAATCGGAATGGAGGCGCCCGTTCCGCAACACTGCTTCCCGCCCTCTGCAAAGTGCCCAGCCATAATACTTCATCATCGTCAGCCACTGCACAAAGTGCACATAACGCCTTACAGATGTGTAGCGGGTACCACGATTCTCTGAAGAATGACGAAAAATGGCATAGTGGGAATTTCGCTACTTCAGAAAAATTGCGATGATTTATGGCGTAGTGGGTACCTTGCATGTGTACTTGTATTACAGTCAACTGCCGATTTTTCGGACACCCTAGGGACCGCGAAATCGTCCGAAAAATCGGGCAGTCCGAAAAAACAAATTCATGCTTTTTTATTCCGCTTAAGCGGTCAAATCGCCACAACCACGTCCGAAATAGCTTTAATGCCTCCCAGTACAATTATCAGGCATTTTAGTGCGCGCCCAGGCTCTCGCAAATACATTCGGTACCTGCCGCGAACCCCGCTTAACTGCGTACGTGCCAACCGCCACTTTTACATCTCGTGATGAGCGCCGCTGATAACAGCAAAGCGCGGAATAGATTACGGCTATCTCGCATGAAGCGTTTCTAAACGATGACGCGGAACACAAAGACTGTGGCGGAAGAGCGGACGACTCGTCCGGCATTCCCCGATGCGTGTGCGCATATGCGCACACACATCGCAGAATCGCCGCTGATACGCAGCATTTGCTGCCGTATCAAGCCGATCGTTTCTAGTTGTGTGCAGTACATCGCCAACTAAACTGACGCCGTCACTTTACTGTTGCTGTATCGTACGCACGCATTCATCATGAAAGGATTCGTGATGCGCACTTAGTTCTTGACCGCACACGGGCGCGGCAATGGCGAGCTGGTTTCGTCCGCGAAGGCAACGCGTCTATGCGGCGCACTTAGCGGTCTCGCACAAAGAGGCAGCAGGAATGGCGGCGCGGCGCATTTGAGCTCTCGCCTATTAAATGCGTGCAGTACGCATGCAACTGCGCTAGGCCACGTGCACTACCGAGCAGTTAACAGAAGATGCTTATCGTAAGGGTTGTCAGCGATTAAGTCGTACCGGAGCGTTTGCCAGCTGCCGCCATCACGCCTCCGTGCATTTCTGCTGCTTATCCGTAACATCCCGCATGGCGCCGCGATAGCGGCCCTTTGAATTTCTGGTCTGCCTCACAACATAACGCTTCGGCATTGCGGAAAGCTGACTTTCGGACTCTGCTACTGTCGCACACAGATCGACTCGCGTACGCGCTGGTTCAAACCTAAGAGATGATTGACGCGGCAGAGGTGAGGGCTCCAATCAATGCCTTTCGGACCCACAATTCGGGCAGAAAGTCCGAAAAATCGGACACCGAAGAGTTTCAGCGTCCGAAATTTCGGACGTTCTTATACATTGACGTCTATGGGGCTGGTGACGGTGCCGCGATAGTGTCCGAATTTTCGAGCATGTCCGGAAAATCGGGCGTCCGAAAAATCGGCAGTTGACTGTAGTTGCCCCAAGAGACTCTACAGTGGGGCTCTACAAAGTCCGCTCTTCCAGCTTTCGCTGTGACTGTGCTGCAAATTCCGCGCAGGCCTGGCTGTCTTTTTATCAGAACAGCGGTCTCGCACATCAGAGAGTGCACTCAATGAAGTGCTGCTTCTGAGATCGTGCTCGCTCTCTTGACACAAAGCATTGAGCCCACTAAAAAAATTTGTATTTGTCTTTTGAGAAAATAAATACTATGACTTTGAAATTAATACTAGTTTGTGGTAGTTGGTGGGAATTTGTGGTACAGTTACTTCCACTCCTCTGAAGAACGAGTTTTACCCTTGTCCCACTTTCTTAAGGAGAGGGCCAGTAACTACATCCCAAATCCAATGTTTTTTATGATTACCTTTACTTCAAATTCTTGCATAAAAAAAAACCGTTACAAACCATTACGGAACATTTTTTTTTTTCGATCTGAAACAGAAACGAAATGGAACTTATTGCGGTGGAACGAAACTAAAACCGAAACGAAAAACATTCGTTCCAACACCCTGGTTCTAACATTTTCTGGCCTTGTTCTATCGTGTGCAGCTTGTCTTTTTTTTTTTTAAAGCCCCTTTCACCGCAGTACAGCGGTGCCACGCAAAAAAGCATGCTAAGATCTAGAAGGGGCTATTTTCACTGTCACTGGACACAGCACATTTTGTTCTTTAATTACTCTATCTGCGCACACGCCGTATAATTACGAGTACTATTATGATCAGTGATATTTAAAAAAGTTACTGGCAATCATTCATAGCTGTGTATGATGTTTCTGTAGCCCTGAGAAACAATAACCAAAAATGTACGCCAGTTTTCCTTTCTTTTTTGCCACCCCTACTCGCTTCTGCTTTACAAATCTCCCGAATTTTGAAGTCGCCATGTTGGCAGGTACATATTAGCATTTGCAGCGCCTGTCATATGATTTGACATGCGCTGGAAATGCTAACATGGACTTCGTCATGTTTTGCACTGTTGTGTGACTCAACATTCTGCTTTTTTTAAGTAGCTGTGCTCACGTGCACTGCACACGACTTTTGTAATGAACTGACACTTTTGTAATGTCACTTTTGTAATGACGCTTTTGTAATGTAAACCACTTTTGTAATGAACTGACACTGTTTCTCTGAAACACGGTACCGCCACATGGAGCTGATCATCCCTGGCTAGTTGTGTGCCACGCATCACCTACTCGGCTCACACCATCACTGCCAGATCGCTTGCTGTATACCATATGCACGTGTTTCTGCTTTCTTAGTGCCTGCTTCACTCCGTACCAACCATGCGCGGGCTCGGCAAGTAGCCTGTTATTTCAGTGCGGCGAAGACCAGCTTTCTGCAAGCGACGTGCACTCGACGTCTCCTCAGTGCTCTGGCAGTCCTGCATGACGAGGTGTGGCACTATGAGTTGTTGCCTAACAAAACATACAGTGTACGCTCGCTGTCAGTGCATCGACGTTTCTCGGTGCTCGCGCCGCTCAACAACAGTGAGCTACTTCCATTTCTACAAAGCGACGTGCACTTGAAAGTGGTCTACCAGGACCCGGCAGCGGCAAACTTGTGAATGGCAGCATGGCAGGCTTGTACCGCTGTCAGTCCGCACAGTTTACGTCACACATGTAGCCAAGCAGATAGCTGCAGGTGACTGTGATAAGGCTGTCAGTTATAAGTCATAATAGCATGTTCATCACCGGCCGCCACCTTGCCTTTGCTCTTTTCTGATGCTTGTCCATGAAGGCATCTCCTCAATTGTGCACAAGTCAAAATCATTGTTCAAATGGTCTCTGCCATTATCGAGAAGACAAAAGATGTTTTGCGGCACATTGTGGCACGGACGAGTTGAGGGGTGCAGTGAACTTTCATGCAACGAAAAGTTATCGTGGTTATCGCTTCTTGCATTCCAAGACATTGTTCATTGTAGGCGGTCGTAGCTGCAGCGAACGGCGTCAGAAAAGGTTGCCGTGCTGCTTCTTTTTTTTTCTCTCACTGTCATTCTGCAACTGAAGGAACACCTGGAAATTGAGTGACCACACTTGCATTGCTGAAATTTGCGTACGATGCTTGCCGATCTAGGGTTATAGGGGTTACCTTGTAACAAACAGATCCATGCGTGCGAAACTGTCCCGTCTTTGGATCACACCTCGCACTAGAGGAGTGTAGTTACTCGCCACTAGCGGTACGCAGCAGCCCTAACAGTCGGATCTGGACCCCTAACCCGTGGTTCGCGTTCAGTCGCGACCACGGTGGGTTTCAGGCCAGTGGTAACAGAGACGAGTTCTTTGCCTGACACAGTTTATTGTGCCAAAGCGCCACCAATGCAACAAAATACGCAGGTAGGAACGAAGCGGCAGAGAAGCTCCGCACGACAACGCGAAAACAACAACAAAATGGGAAGCACACGAGATGGAGAGCGATAAGGCTTGTACTCACCTCTCGTGGCTTCGCAGTCCGGCCCTGAGGCAGTCACCTCACAATAGACCGGGCGTTGCGCAGGGGCTGATGGCGTCTGGTGGCTCCCGACTCGATCGAGCTGTGTTCGTCACCGCTGCTCGAGTCGAAAGACAAAGAGCTCCCCAAGAAAGCAGCGCGCGTTCCTTGGGGTCTGGAGAGGAGTCTCCCCAGAAAAGGTCAAGGAGGGAAAACGGGGCATCTCGACTTCGGCCAGGGAGCAGGGCACAAAGGGCTGCGGGAGCGGCACAGTGCCCTCTCCCACGCAACCCCCCTCGCCGCTGCGCGTACAAACATAGCTCGAAGCCGAGGTGCCGCTGCGTTGAAGACAACGGGTTGCGTGTGCAACCCCACAGGGCATCTTCGTCACGAGTCATCTGGAGCAGGGCACGTCAGCGTATGCCTCTGTCATGCTTCGGAGAACTGTTTTAACTTCTTTTTCACTTCGTGTGCGATATTTTTACTCTGGCTGTGTCTGAAGTGTTCGTTGTAAAAGTAAGAGGCTTTGAAAAATGTCCACTATATTGCCTCGCGCTTAATCTGCAGCGGGAAAGAGGCAGACAAACACGCAGTAGTTCTCGCGCCAGTGCCTTTGTTTTTGGCTGTGCTGCACTGACACCTTTTGGGACTTGGGCCTTGTAAACGTCGCCTTTCTTTTGAATGTGACACTATGTGGGCACAGTTTCAATGGGTAGCATAAAAGAACCGTAAGTGCATCAAAATATGGTCGTTAGTAGTTAACCAATAGATTGTTGTATCTGGGATCGTTATAAGTGGGTTCAACTTTATTACCTGCACTTTGATTAATTACTTGTTAAGTTTAAAACCTTGTTATAGGGGCTTGTATGCGCTGAGTTTAGTCAATTTTAATGCATAACAAATTTTACTGTTTACCGTATTTACTTGAATCTAGGCCGGCCCCGATTCTAAGCCGACCCCCGAAATTCGCAAGGCCAGAAAAAAAAAAAACTTAATCATTGTACTCGAATCTAAGCCGACCCCCCCTCCCCCCCCCCCCCCCCCCCCACTTTCGCACATCGTTTTTTCGAAAAAGAACGGCGGCTTAGATTCGAGTAAATTCGGTATAACTTGCACCTTACTGTTATTCAAATCTGTTCAAAGTTGCTTCCACTTTACTTCAAACGAAAAAAGTGGCATTGACACATGCCTAGTTCCAATTCTTCAAATTTTTTTGCAACTTTGTTGGGTCATGACAAAAATGCTGTTTTTTTTTTATGATATGTGATGTATACTGTTCGATCTATTCGATTTGAAATAATTCGACCAAATGACTATTCACTTTGAATTCGCTTGGAACGTCAAATTTACTAAAAGAATTACAGTCAACTGCCGATTTTTCGGACTCCCTAGGGACCGCGAAATCGTCCGAAAAATCGGGCAGTCCGAAAAAACGAATTCAAACTTTTTTACTCCGCTCAAGCGGTCAAATCGCCGCGAACCCCGCTTAACTACGTGTATGTGCCAACCGCCACTTTTGCATCTCGTGATGAGCGCCGCCGATAACAGCAAAGCGCGGAATAGATTACGGCTATCTCGAATGAAGCGTTTGTAAACGATGGCACGGAACACAAATACTGTGGCGGAAGAGCGGACTCGTCCGGCTTTCCCCGATGCGTGTGCGCATGTAAACATGCGCACACACATCGCCGAATCGCCGCCGATATGCAGCATTTGCTTCCGTGTCAAGCCGATCGTTTCTAGTTATGTGCAGCACATCGCCAACTAAGCTGACGCCGTCACTTTGCTGTTGCGGTATCAAACGCACGCATTTATCATGAAAGGGTTCGTGATGCGCACTTGGTTCCTGACCGCACACGGGTGCGGCAATGGCGAGCTGGTTTCGTCAGCGAAGGCAACGCGTCTATGCGGCGCACTTAGCGGTCTCGCGCAAAGAAGCAGCACGAATGGCGCCGCGGCGCATTTGGGATCTCGCCTATTAAATGCGTGCAGTACGCATGCAACTGTGCTAGGCCAAGTGCACTACCGAGCAGTTAACTGAAGATGCTTATCGTAAGGGTTGTCAGCGATTAAGCCGTACTGGCGCGTAAGCCGTACTGGCTCGTTTGCCAGCTGCCGCCATCACGCCTCCGTGCATTTCCGCTGCTTATCCGTAACATCGCCGCACAACGCCGCGATAGCGGCCCCTTTGAATTTCTGGTCTGCCTCACCCCATAACGCTTCGGCATTGCGGCAAAGCTGACTTTCGGACTCTGCTACTGTCTCAAATAGATCGACTCGCGAAAGCGCTGGTTCGAACCTACGTGATGATAGACGCGGCAGAGGTGGGGGCTTCAAACAATGCCTTTCGGACCTGCAATTTGGGCAGAAAGTCCGAAAAATCGGACGCGGAATAGCTTCAGCGTCCGAAATTTTGGACGTTCTAATACATTGAAGTCTATGGAGCTGGTGACGGTGCCGCGAAAGCGTCCGAATTTTGGAGCCTGTCCGGAAAATCGGGCGTCCGAAAAATCGGCAGTTGACTGTAAGCGGTCACTGCTGTCAAAAGCTTTTGAAAAGTCAACAACAATGGACCCTGCGATGTTACCATTGTCAATTAATCAAATTTTGTCAGTAAAACATGCAGTTGTGGTATCAGTGGAAAAGCACGGATATGAGCCTATAACTTTCGATATTAAGTAGGATCACCTTTTTTTTAGAAACAGGCACTATTTTTGCCACTGTAAGTTTTTTGGGTAAATACCCCTTTTGAAACAGTGGTTGAAAACATGGCTTAGAAGAGGATAACGCAAGATCATAATTACCTGAATATGTCTTATCCAGCCGTGACCAGTGTGCCACCTTGACAGCTATAGAAAGGTATTTCTTTTTTACTGTTACATAAGTTGCAACAACGTTGCATTTCGTTGTCTGTTTTGTAAGCAAGCAAATTCTCTGCCGTCCAGTGAATGTTTTTTAGAGCGATAGCTCTACTCCTCCCGGTACAAACCCAGAAAATGATCTTGCGCTTGTGTTTGTCCTTGAAGCTCAGCCAAAATCAATTCAAAATGGTCAGTTGTTGGGCTAGTTGGTTAAACATGTCTTGCGTAGGGGAGCGCGGATTTGGTTAGAAAGAAAGACACCACGACAGAAAGGACGCTCACTTGCAACTGAGTTTATTCTAAAAAAACTTCTCACCAAGAAAGCTAATGCGCAAGCGCGTTCACAACAGCCACTGTCATACACAAAATAAAAATATTCCGAATCACTGGCACATGCGGCAACAATCTAAGAACACTTAAAAGGTGCTACATTTGATCAGCCGCTGTGAAGGAAGTCCATTTCCTTCTTCGTCAAATGCAACGAAGGTGCACTAATGCACGCGTCTGCAGCAATCTTAATCTGGTCCGCCTCAAGTATCTCTCTTTCACGCCTTCCCTTTGCTCTACTCATTACGTCTGCCTCCTCAAAAAGTGCTGTGCACCCGCACTTCCTACAATGCGCAGGAAGGTGCGCCCCGTCATTCTGTGACACCAGCGTGGTCGCATGCTCTCTTAATCTATCGTTAAGACATCGGCCCGTTTGGCCGATGTAAGCTTTACCACAACTGAGTGGGATTTTATATACCACTTCCGTATCACAGGGGACGAATGGCTTCTTGTGCTTCTTTTCGCACCCTGATTTCTTGGTTTGTTCACCGGCCAGAGCACACAAACGGGAAAGCTTAAAGGGGGCCGTGAAGACGAGGTTTACGCCGTGCTTTAATCCTATCCTCTTAAGGTTGTGTGAGATGGTGTGAATGTAGGGCATGACAACATACTTGATAGGACTCTGTTGTGGTGAAACGGAAGGTGAAGCACCCTTCTTAAGAAGGGAGGATGCCACGGCAACAAGCAAGGTGGAGGGGAAACCCGAAGCTAAAAGGCGAGAAATCTGGTTGTCGAAGCTATGGCTGACCTTATGAGTGCATGACTTGGTCAGCGCCGAGTTGAGGCATGAGGAAGCAATGCCCCTTTTTACTAGTTTAGTATGAGATGAATCAAAGGGTAAAATGGCTTTCCTTGACCGCGGTTTATACTCCCAGCAAATATGGTCGTCACAATTAAAAAACAGGGCTAAATCTAAGAACTGGATTGTGTCGTTAACAGGAAGTTCCGTCGTGAATGATAATGAGGGAGAACACTGTTTGAAACAGTTCAGAACACTGTCAGCCACTTCTGCATAGCTACGATTGATGGGGACTGAGATAAAAACAATAAAATCGTCAACATATCTGCAGACCTTTAACACACGTGAATGGTTCAGTTTTTGCTGAAGCTTCCGGTCAAAACTGGCAAGATAAATCTCACACAGAACTGGCGCCACACACGATCCAATACAAATTCCTTTCTTTTGTATATAAGTCTTGGTGTTGAAGCTAACAAAGGTAGAGGCCAGGTAGCATGTCAATAGCTCCATAAAACTATCAGCAGTAACAAGGCAACCATTCTGAAAGGACACCACACCATACGAGTCTATTGCCTCTCGGACGGTCACAAAGAGTTCGTCATGTGGTACTGAGTAAAATAAGTCCTCAATGTCCACCGACAACGCGTAGTTGGCTCCCGGCACTCCCGTTTTCAAGGCTTGCACAAGAGTGTCTGAATGTCGGAGCACAAACGGATCCGCCGGTCTAAGTACCTTCACGTGACGCTGAAGAAAGGCACTCACGTTGCGCAGCCAGCTGTCAGTTTCTGTGACGATGACCCGAAAAGGACAGAGTGCTTTGTGAGTTTTTGCGGTGAAAAACGCCCTCAGCCACTCACCCTTGCACGTCTTGACCGCCTTGCAGAGTGCTTCTAGCTTCATGCCTTGAAGAAGGGCGATCGCCTTGGCCTTGACCTTAGCGGGAGTAGCGTCGACTTCTTTGAAATTTTTTTCCATGGCTGAAGCAGCTTTTTCTTTGAACAGGCGCTTTGGAAGAACAACAAAGCCGCCTTCCTTGTCACTTTGCATAAGTGCGAGTTCGGACGTTCTGAAGAAAGAAGCTGTTTTGCGTAGGATCGAAAGACCGTGTGGGGTGCTTCTTGGTGCACGTAGTAGTACATCCACGCCTTCGGAGAGGCATTGTTCCCTTTGCTCGATTGGCGCGTTGTCTGCTATCTTATGGACCGTCGCCAGCAGTTCTTGTTTGGAAAGTGATGCCACCAGACTAAATTTTGGACCCTTTTCTAGTACACTTTGCACGCGGCTAGGGACTACCGCACCGCCCTGGAACACAACCGGCACCACACCAGAATCCCTCTTGCTACCTTTCGGTAGGTGCAGCAGAACCCTGCCCCACAAAAATTCCGTCACTTTTCCGTCATTCCGTCACTCCACAAAAATTCCGTCAAATTCCGTCATTTTTGTGGGGCAGGGTTCTGCTGCACCTACCGAAAGGTAGCAAGAGGGATTCTGGTGTGGTGCCGGTTGTGTTCCAGGGCGGTGCGGTAGTCCCTAGCCGCGTGCAAAGTGTACTAGAAAAGGGTCCAAAATTTAGTCTGGTGGCATCACTTTCCAAACAAGAACTGCTGGCGACGGTCCATAAGATAGCAGACAACGCGCCAATCGAGCAAAGGGAACAATGCCTCTCCGAAGGCGTGGATGTACTACTACGTGCACCAAGAAGCACCCCACACGGTCTTTCGATCCTACGCAAAACAGCTTCTTTCTTCAGAACGTCCGAACTCGCACTTATGCAAAGTGACAAGGAAGGCGGCTTTGTTGTTCTTCCAAAGCGCCTGTTCAAAGAAAAAGCTGCTTCAGCCATGGAAAAAAATTTCAAAGAAGTCGACGCTACTCCCGCTAAGGTCAAGGCCAAGGCGATCGCCCTTCTTCAAGGCATGAAGCTAGAAGCACTCTGCAAGGCGGTCAAGACGTGCAAGGGTGAGTGGCTGAGGGCGTTTTTCACCGCAAAAACTCACAAAGCACTCTGTCCTTTTCGGGTCATCGTCACAGAAACTGACAGCTGGCTGCGCAACGTGAGTGCCTTTCTTCAGCGTCACGTGAAGGTACTTAGACCGGCGGATCCGTTTGTGCTCCGACATTCAGACACTCTTGTGCAAGCCTTGAAAACGGGAGTGCCGGGAGCCAACTACGCGTTGTCGGTGGACATTGAGGACTTATTTTACTCAGTACCACATGACGAACTCTTTGTGACCGTCCGAGAGGCAATAGACTCGTATGGTGTGGTGTCCTTTCAGAATGGTTGCCTTGTTACTGCTGATAGTTTTATGGAGCTATTGACATGCTACCTGGCCTCTACCTTTGTTAGCTTCAACACCAAGACTTATATACAAAAGAAAGGAATTTGTATTGGATCGTGTGTGGCGCCAGTTCTGTGTGAGATTTATCTTGCCAGTTTTGACCGGAAGCTTCAGCAAAAACTGAACCATTCACGTGTGTTAAAGGTCTGCAGATATGTTGACGATTTTATTGTTTTTATCTCAGTCCCCATCAATCGTAGCTATGCAGAAGTGGCTGACAGTGTTCTGAACTGTTTCAAACAGTGTTCTCCCTCATTATCATTCACGACGGAACTTCCTGTTAACGACACAATCCAGTTCTTAGATTTAGCCCTGTTTTTTAATTGTGACGACCATATTTGCTGGGAGTATAAACCGCGGTCAAGGAAAGCCATTTTACCCTTTGATTCATCTCATACTAAACTAGTAAAAAGGGGCATTGCTTCCTCATGCCTCAACTCGGCGCTGACCAAGTCATGCACTCATAAGGTCAGCCATAGCTTCGACAACCAGATTTCTCGCCTTTTAGCTTCGGGTTTCCCCTCCACCTTGCTTGTTGCCGTGGCATCCTCCCTTCTTAAGAAGGGTGCTTCACCTTCCGTTTCACCACAACAGAGTCCTATCAAGTATGTTGTCATGCCCTACATTCACACCATCTCACACAACCTTAAGAGGATAGGATTAAAGCACGGCGTAAACCTCGTCTTCACGGCCCCCTTTAAGCTTTCCCGTTTGTGTGCTCTGGCCGGTGAACAAACCAAGAAATCAGGGTGCGAAAAGAAGCACAAGAAGCCATTCGTCCCCTGTGATACGGAAGTGGTATATAAAATCCCACTCAGTTGTGGTAAAGCTTACATCGGCCAAACGGGCCGATGTCTTAACGATAGATTAAGAGAGCATGCGACCACGCTGGTGTCACAGAATGACGGGGCGCACCTTCCTGCGCATTGTAGGAAGTGCGGGTGCACAGCACTTTTTGAGGAGGCAGACGTAATGAGTAGAGCAAAGGGAAGGCGTGAAAGAGAGATACTTGAGGCGGACCAGATTAAGATTGCTGCAGACGCGTGCATTAGTGCACCTTCGTTGCATTTGACGAAGAAGGAAATGGACTTCCTTCACAGCGGCTGATCAAATGTAGCACCTTTTAAGTGTTCTTAGATTGTTGCCGCATGTGCCAGTGATTCGGAATATTTTTATTTTGTGTATGACAGTGGCTGTTGTGAACGCGCTTGCGCATTAGCTTTCTTGGTGAGAAGTTTTTTTAGAATAAACTCAGTTGCAAGTGAGCGTCCTTTCTGTCGTGGTGTCTTTCTTTCTAACCAAATCCGCGCTCCCCTACGCAAGACAAAATCAATTCCCTTCTCTTCCTCCATGCGCGTGCGTCGTCATATCAACGGACGTGCACAGTGTTGGTTTGTTCTCCTTTACACACACGCCCCTCTTTTTTTGGCTCGGCGAGAGTCGCAAGCCTGTGGGTGTGCACGCCTTGAGACCTCGACTACTGTCACATGACTCCCGCGCCAGCAATACAGCGAGAAATGCAGACAATGTGCCGCTGCTTGCCGCGCGGGATACCAGCGTGGCATGCTTTGCGCGTTAGTTGCTGCTATCACTGAACAAGCTTGGTTTAGCCGCATTCAACAACAGCATTTTCATTGCCGATTCAATTGAGATGTGGTGTTGGTGGTCGTACGTTGTTTAAAGGAGGGCTATCTTAGTGGTTTGCTTGACCTTTGTAACTGGATGTGTGGCCACATGTGTTGTTGTGACCATACCAGAGCACAGGCCCTCTTTCAGCCTAGCAGCTGAAGTGATGATGTGATGCTTCTTGCAGAGTCTCTGAACGGCAAGTGAGCCTTTATGACATCAAGTCGCTCTCTGCCCCCCTGACAACAGAGGGCATCGATGTCAGTCCAGCCATACTGATCCCCTTCTATGACGAGGACAGCTCAACACTGTTTCTCTCTGGAAAGGTGCGCATTTCCCCTCTCTTTTCTTTTTCCACGTGTGTAAGCCTCCTTTGGTGCAAGGAAAGAAGTGTTAATTTTAAGGGCTCGTTTTTATTTGTTATACACAATATTAATGAGCATTAACAGACAATAATGCCAAGAAAAGTATAGGGGATGTTATTAGTAGTAAATGTAAGGTAAATGTGAAGAAAGAAAAGTGGACGAAAAGATAACTTGCCGCGGGCAGGGACGAAACCTGCGACCTTCGAATAACACGTCTGATGCTCTACCAACTGAGCTACCGCGGCAGTCATCCCCCCCGTCCACTTTATAGGGTATATATGTACATTTAAACGTGGGAACGTCAGTCAGTGCCACCAGTAGCCGTGACGGCCAGTGTGGAACACTCTTTTCTCTGCCTGTTGGCGTCACGTAGCACGTGAACTTATTACGAGCTGGCAGCTGGCCAATAATCCCTTGCTCCTTGATCATGTGCTAGCACATGATCAACTTGTGGGCGCAGGACAAACGAGTAGAGGAGTTTCAAAAACTGATCTCTTATAGGAGGTATATTTTGCCTTATCTTCATCATTTGTTGACATGTTTGGGACAAATGTATTGCTACTTAGGCTGCTGCATTTAATGTTCACATGAACATTTTTACTTCTGTATTGACATCTTCGAGGTTGCACAATGCCAACGGCTACAATGGCTATAAAACAAACTTTGTTTTGTCCCTGTTATAGTCTTTGTGCTGTAAACCCTTAACACTTTCGTGACCGCGGAAAAATCTGTTGTTTTTGGTTAGTCCAGGAAATATTTTTTTCCTGCCACAGAATATAATTGATGCTAAAGTGTAGGGTATGAAATGATAGAGGAAGAATTGGTCTTTCTAACAGTAATAATTTCAAACAACGGATTTATTTCAAATATAATAAAAAAATTATCAAAGAAAAATGCATCAAAAAGAAAGAAAGATTCATAAAAACATCAATGCTACTCTGCAAAGGCTAAAAATTTTAAAAAATCTAAATATACGTTTTGAACGCAAAGCCCTCGTGGAATAATAGTGGAAATATAAGCTCTGTAAGTACAAAGATTATTTACATAAATACAAGAATATAGGCACTAGTGTCTATCATGCCACCGCGCGATGCAGGTTCTCGACGCGGTGAAACAAAGGCTGGCTGCGCATGTTTCGGGAAAAAAAATTTTTTTCTGTTCAACTTTCCTAGCATAGTTTGCAGTTCTGGTATTTTTCAATTTTCCTGTGTATTTGTTGAAATTAACAGTGTAGCCTGTTCCAAATCTGCAAAAATCCATAATTGTACCCTCATTTGACCTCTTTCTCGCTCATATACTGCCGAATACCATACCGACCTTCACATTTCACCATCTTCTCATCCACTGAAAGGTTCCGACGGGGTTAAAAGATAGAGTATAAAAATTGTTCATGTGTTGCAATAGAGAAGACACGTGGTGAAGATTCTCGTGGGATGCGACGTTCGTCGTCTTCAGATCAGAGACACTCAAGAAGCCTTCAACCTTTTCCGTGGCATCACTGACGGCAGACGAAGGCCTGAAAATATGTGTCGTCGACACCAACGCAAGCGCGAGACTTCAACGATTATCGTGTTCACACGGAGTGAGACGAACTTGCTCATCTTCTCTTCAGTAACCTCCCTCCATGGATCCGCCCCTCTCGCTGTATGTTGGCTTTTCGAAAGTATGCATCCACGCATACTTATCTGTGTGGTTGCATATCTCTCTGACGACTTCTGCGGTAAAAAACAACACGAAGACACCACCGCGCAGCACACCGGAGCGTTGGGTCAAAGTCCGCTCCATGCCATCTTCGCAAAGAGAACTGCGCTCTTTCTGCAGCCGGCGCCAATTGCTCCCGCCCGAATGAAGTTAACACCTTCCAGATAAGGGAGCTGTTATTTTTAGAACGCACTGGATATGTTTACCTCGACGCGCGGTAGCGATAAAACGACCTGAGGAGAACACGAAACTTACCGGCGGATAGCTGCTGATGTTCCGGGGAGGTTTGACGCACTTTCGCCGTCCGTACTGAAGCTTGGCGAATCGAAGTCGTCTTCCGTGTCTGTGGTGCTACCATCATCCAGAGATTCGCGCTCATATTAATCGGAATCCGTCGAAATTCGCCGTTTCTGTGGAGCACCCGCGAGCGGCGTCGACGCGAACTCTGAAACAGCGAGCGCTCACCTACCCGACTGCAAACGAGCTTTAAAAATCTCCCCGTGGTGGAAAAAACAAACTCGCAAACAAAACTGATAAAAAACATATTATTTTATGCTTTGTATTGCGTTAGCTGTCCAGAACCGCTCAGAGAGTGCCAAAACTTCATCTTGAAGTCATCGATAACATACTATCGATGGTAATAGGTGCGGTCACGAAAGTGTTAAAGATGCCTCAGTTTGCTCAGTTATATTGTCATTCATGTTTTCCTTCATATTTCGTTCCTTGACTGCTTCTCTGCATTGCTCCACATTTCTGTCTTGGTAATAAGAAGAATTTTATAGTAGCAATATGGTAGTTTCGCCTTGTTCAGAGCTCATGTGCATAGTTTCGTGTGCACAGCTAGCAATCAAGAAATTACGGTAAATGTAGGAAACAATTTTCGCCACCAGTGAAACATTCTGAAACACAAGCTCGATGACATAGGAGGGCCTCAGTACAATTAGTTGCAAGTACTTAAACTAACCATGATAGAAAATAACATTTCGGTGAATCTCAAGGTGGAATGAAACGAAACTTGTGCATTTCAGTCTGATTCATACAAGAAAGAACTTTTTGGCGTTACGCATGAGAAATACACAGGCTCTGTTTTCACCAGGCCATGCTCTGCTAAAGCTCCTTGCTCTGTTGCACCGGCTGTCAGGCAGTAAAGCGAGTAAAGGGTGGACTAAGTCGGAAGGCCATTCTCGAAAGCGGGCAATTTCAGCTGCCCACTTTTGGATGTGGACTACTCAAGCGTGATTTCCTTTCAAACTAAGCATTTCCTGGGCACGTAATAAGCACCACGAAGTTTCTTCAATGCTATTTCAACAATCCACATTGATTCTTTATTTGCCTTTAGTGTCCCTTTAAGCCAGTATTCACTCCGTTCATCTTAAAAGCAGCACAAGTCTGATTGCAGACAAACATGATGTAGAGTTTGTGCAGCTTTTCTTTTTAATATTTTGACTACGCTCAAGTAGCAACTCTGGAGCTGTTTCCTAGTTCTTGCATCTCGAAACAGGGTGGGTGCAGTGCGCACACGGACACGGGAGAAGACAACGCATAGGCATTTGTCCTGGATGCTTTACCTTCATTTAGGATGAATCCTTTTCATCTAGCTCGGCTTTCTTGCAGCTGTGATCAGTCAACCAGTCATAGCCTTTGTACACTGCTTTTCACCACCTTTCCTCTCCATCACATGCTCTATTCAGCATAGTGCTTATTCTGCACCATGCGTGCATTGCGTCAGTGCCCATGTCGTTGCTTTTATTGGGTCCGTGTGGCAAGGGATGAGCACGAGCAGCAGTGAAAGTGGTAGTACTAAATGCCCTTGAAGGCCTTTGCTCAGGTAGTTGCGTGAACCATGACCAGCCAAGGCCATGACCAGCATGACTGATGAGCAAAGACCACTCTAATTCTCAATGTAACAAAACACTCACCGCGCACACATGATTGATAACAGTATGGGCAAGGCAAAGAAGCAAGCACCAAAGCAGCTAGGCAAACGAGACTACTGGCCAAGGGGAAGGACAAAACAACCGCTGCAGCAGACCATCAGTGATTGCAATCTTGTGGTTGGTAACAGAACAGGCGAGGTGAAGAAGCCCCCCCCAAAAAAGGGCTTTATTATTGAGCAGCTTCCATCCTGACCACCTTTGCACGAGCTTTGCTGTGTTTGCTGTGCATGCCAGCCATGTTAACACATGCTGTTGTGAAGCACAGGGGTTGTGCACACAGGGCAGCAGTGCACGTGGTGTCATTCCTCCTTGTACCCTGTTCCTATTAATTTCATTTGTCGTGCATGCACATGATGTCACAAGACAGAAAACTTTAAGTGCTGTAATTGTGGTTGTCACCTTGTTTTCATGACATGCTAAACAAAAGCAATTTTGTTTCTGTGGCACGCAGCCGGTTTCTATCCTTCAGACCGTGTGAAGAGGAAGCAGTTTGGTTGGGGGAACACAGCATTCGGTGTCGTACTACTCTGGGCAACACCCAAGGTTTTGATGGCAAGATAGCTTACAGATGACTGCTGTGCATCGGACCTGCTTCGTTTTCAAGCTTTTCACAAGGGTGCTGCATTTCGTAATTCCAAAATGTGGTCGCCAAAGCAGCCTATAATTTAAGACTTTTGTTGCCTCTACTATGTAAAAAAGAGGCATTGAAGGCACTGGGTTGCGTATGCCACTCTACAAACTGTGGCTTGTTATGCCAGCCAGAAGCCTGCAAACAGTGTGTCAATGGCACAGTTGTATTTTGCCAGGTTAATGCACATGGTGGTATGCACAAACAGGCTTTCTCGCTTCCATCACACACCATTAGAGGTGAGAGTTGGGCTAGTTATACAAATTAGTGACTTTAGACATAATCTAATTTGTGCAAAAAAGAATGAAGGACAGGGCAAACCAAACGGACAGGACAGAGCGCTACAGTGCGGCAGTACTCCTTGCAGATGCCATGCAAGGAGTTGAATGGCACTTTTAGAGTGATCACACAAATAATATAGGAGGTTATGACTGAGGATACCACCTCCAGTTCCTTTCTCATTTCACTTGTTGCAGTAATTGAATTCTATCCATGCCATATGTCTAGTCACGAACGGCGATGCTGCCAAGAACTGCGATACCAAATGTGGCCTCCCCAGGCTGACATAAACATGCATGTTCTGCCCTTTCTACAACTCCTCTCTGTGTGAGGACTACAAGGGATAGCTGTGATTGTTTACTGTAGAGTGTGTACAGCAATACTGCACCAGGTGAGAAGGGCACAAGCTTTATTGTGCGGAAATAGTTTCCATACCGTGAACTGCGTCTGTTCACGTGCAGTAACCTGTGTGCTGTGCAAGCGATGGCTTGTACTTGGCTTCGCTTTTATTAAATTTCATCCATTCTGTTGCCATAATATTCAGCTCCTCTATCAGTATACAGTAGTATCTTGGGCATGTGATCACTGCTCATAAGAATTTTGGGGCAACCGGATTTTTTCAAGGTTCAGGCTAAGTCCCAGTAACATGCAGGGTGCTAGAATACAGTTGTTGTGGACCGATTTTCACCCTGAAACATTTTATATGGACGTACACTGTGCTGCGAGTATGAATAGGGTGCCTGCACACCCGGCTGCTGCAAGGAACTCAAGCGCGGGCATGTGCACCTGTACAGTGGTGTCATGCAGAAAAGCATGCTAAGTTTGGAAAGGAGCTACTAGCTGTCACAGGACGCAGCACATTTTAATTACTTAGAACATGTGCTCTGTATAACAGAGAGCTGAGCTAGTTGGTAAGTATTCATTCTAAAAAAGACAGGGCGTGCAAACACGGACACAAGAAAGAAGTCAGGACACCACAAACGCCGACTAACAACTGAAGAGACGCACAACGGCTGAAAAGAAGGAAGGCACGAAAACTTATCTGTGCATGCCCATGCAATAGGCGAACCTATCAATCCGGCACCCGTGGGGGTCTACTTGGAAGATAACTGTTAAGGCATTTGATTTCATCCTTATGCAAGTTAATCGACGGTTGGCTCACACATGCGCTGCCACTATTCTCGATATGCCATCCTTCAATCATCAGGCGTGTTTCTTCATTTCTATGTCGGTACAATACTGCGCATTCATCGAATTTTGGCGTGCACTTACAGTCTCGACAATGTAAAGATAGATTAGAAGGTGAGCCTCCGGTTAGCGACCTCTTATGTTCCAACAATCTCTAGTTAATACATCGGCCCGTCTGTCCTACGTAGAAGCGGTCGCAGCTGAAAGGGACCTTATACACCACACTCGTACGGCAATCAGTGAATTTGTTGGTGTGTTTTACAAAACAAAGATCGGTCTGCTTCTTGTCTTTTACTCGCTCATTCTTTCTCTGCACAGCAGCACAAATCTTGCACAAAGCCGTGAAAACAACATTAACACTGTATCTGCTTCCTACTTTCTTTAGCCTGTGAGATATGCAATGAATGTACGGTATACCTACGACACGTTTCTTCCTATCGCTTTCTGCAACCATGCTCGGTCTTGAAACAGTGGACTTCTTTAAACGTTCAGCGACAGTGGCCACTGCATCACGAGGGTACCCTACATCCAATAGACGCGTAACCTGTGCGTTAAAGCTATCACTCATTTTGTACTCACACGACTTGGTGAGGGCTGACTTAAGGCAAGACATGGCAATGCCGTTTTTAACAACCTTCGAATGCTTCGATTAAAAATTTAACAGCATTTTCAAAGATCTAGGAGAATACTGCCAGCACATGTGGTTCTTCTGAAACGTTAAAGGGACCGACAACCAACTTTTGTGGTACCCGTTTCCTTGAATGCAACGGGAAGCTTACCGGTCAGAGCTTCTAATTACGGAGTGGTAACGCGGAGAACGCCGTAAAACATTTGTAATCAGAGTTTTTCGATCTGCAGCGATTATGCAGTCTTAATATCCCATGCTGCAAACAGTGAGAGGTGAGCGCGATAGCGATTATACGCCAGCAGTGGTGACAAGTTATGCCCTAAGTATAAAAAGGCAATGTTACGTTTGCAAAGCCTGCGGTGCCGCGACTACTGCTTTCTAGCCTATTAAATTATTTTACAATAGTTATAGCGTTTTTCTGGGGCTTCTTATAGAAGTACTTTGGCCGTACACAGGTCCCTTTATCACATTTTAGTCAAGCCAAGCCAAGCTAAGCCTTCGAAAACGAAACAAGTGGTAGGATACACCAGCAGTGCTGTTCACGAAGTGGTAGCAATCCTTCACAGAACAGTAAGTCGATGGCATTTTGCGAGCAGAAGCGCAAACTCGCGTGCTACTCTTCAAAAATCCAATACGACGAGAGTCGAGCTACGCGGGAAACGCCGCCGGACGCCGCGCGCATGCGCCGCAGCCTCCGTTTCACTGGAAGCCACGAAAGCAGCGCCGCATCTAATGCTTTACTTCTTTTACCTTAGAAACAAACGGGAATTGACAATAACATGCATATTCCAATTTTCAGCCCTCGTTCTGGTGCGTGTAAAAGCATTAGACTACGTACAACAAAGTGCTTAAGACTGCATACGTCTGGTTCATGGCGCTCGTGCTAGGCTGCGCGACATACCGGTTTTTGTTACTTTTAAACGCGATTTAAAAATATAAATCCTGCTCAGATCGCGAAAAGTATTCTGGAATCTGTCACTATAATTCACGGCCTTTTCATTTCCACCAGGATCTAATCACCCGTTCTGGCCAGTTGTCGGTCCCTTTAAGGAAATGTCTAGAAATTGTACAGTCAAGCCCACATATAACGGCCCCACTTAAAACGAACTTCGTCTTAAAACGAACGGTACCCGCGTGACTGTGGAAATATACATTATTTCAATGGCACAAAATCACACTTACAACGAACGCCTTTGAACGATCGGTTACAGCTAACGGAGTCGGCCGGCGACTGCGGAGACACCCCTTTCGACCACCTATAAGCCATCGGCGAGCCAAACGCCGATCCTGCCTCCGCAGGCTTCTCATTGTCGTTTTCCCCGACAGTTTTTTGTTACGCACCCCTCCGTCCTTTGTCCCCCTGCTGCTCCGAGCACACCGCATCGCCAGTGGGTGCGGGGTGCTCACCGACTTCGATATTGCGTGATTCGTTCCGTGTTCTCGCTCATTTTGCACTCCGTTCAGCATGCCCTGCACGCGTGCTGAAGGGTAAAAATGGCTTACGCAGAACGAAGTGCGAATTATCGAAGTCGGTGGGGCCGCGCAAGTTCAACTTTTCACGATCCGTCCCGGACATTTTTGCGAAAAAATAAATTTTGAGTTTTCACTTGTAACTTTTTAAAAGCTGTTTTTTCATTTATTACGAACTTCGGGATACAACGAATGGACGCCGTGTCACGCTCAGGTTTGTTATAAACGGGCTCGACTTTCATTATTCTGAGGCACCTCCTTAGTAAAGCTCAGCCCTCCTCTATTTAATTGAAATTTTTCACTTACTGAGGTTACCACCATTTCAAAGTCCTCACCACTATGAAAAATCAAGTAATCGTCCACATAACGAAAAACCTTAATAATCGAATTACCTAAGGTGCCTTCCAAAAGTTTGTCAGTCTTGCTAAGGTATAAATCACTAAGAACCAGAGCAACCTTAGAACCAGTAGAAATCCCTGATTTCTGCACATAAACGCCTTCCTTTCAACCTACCAGCGTCAACTTTAAATACACGGAAAGAATTTCTAGAAATGTCCCGGTAGAAACACCACATTTATCGGTGAAAACCGTCTCGTGCCCTTGTTCGTTAATACATTCATTAACACATTTTAACAAGTCCTCATGCGGCAAGGAGTAATAAATGTCTTCAATATCCATATTAAAAGCTTTACAACAGCCGAGGTTCTCTTCTGAGAGGAACTGAACTAGCGCCTGAGAACTACGCATACGAAAAGGGTCTGAAAAACTCAGAGGTTAAGCAGTTCTGCAAATAACTAGATACAGCGGCTTGCTAGGTGCCTTGCTCTGAAACGATTGCTCGAAACGGAATCTCGTTCTTATGTGTTTTGGCTTTCTTGACATTACAAGCTATTCTCTCAAGGTTATGTCTTAACAAAAGGTCGGCAGCACGTTGCCTAACTACCGGCATTTGTGGTGTCCTGACTTCTTTCTTGTGTCCGTGTTTGCATGCCCTGTCTTTTTTTTAGAACGCGCTCTGTATAATTACAGGTACCAGTATGATTGCCATCATCTAAAAACTATGGGAAATTATGCGTCTATGATGTTGCTGTGGCCCTGAGAAATAATAAAGTAGAGCTGTGCGAATAGCAAAATTTTGGGTGCGAATCGAATCGAATATTTTTGGAATATTTATCGAATATTTCTAGAATATTTTTCGAATACTTCAAAGCGAAATTGCAGAAAGAAAGTTGGAGAGGATTCCTTGGCATATTTTTATGAGATAGCAACATGAAAGTATTTCTTTTCGCTAGGTTGATGAAGCACTGGCAGGGTGATGTTTCATAGTTGTCTTATCAAGAATGAGGCAATGTAGAGGCCGAATTGTATTTATGTGCATGATTTGGTGCAACCAAAGTGTTGCCGACAACACTTCACACGTGATAGGCAAAGATGCCATTTCCTCAGCCTCTTCTCCTCGTTCAACTTCTGTGGAAGCCCAACTGATGTGGCGGTCAAGGGTGTGCTCCCTTCAAGTCCGGAGTTCCAAATCTGCCTCGTAGACGTCGATATATAAGAACATCTGAAATTTGGATGCTAAAAAGCTTCGGCTTCCGATTTTTCGGACTTCCTGCCCGAATTTAAGGTCCAAAACAGCATAAATTGAGCCCCCACCTCTGCCACATCTTTCATCTCCATGTTGGAACCAGCGTTTTCTTGAGTTAATACATTTGCGACCATAGGGGAGCTTGAAAGGCATCTTTACCACAATACGGGGGTGTGATGAGGTGAAGCATATTGAAAATATAGGGACCACTTTCAATCGGACGTTGACTGTCTCTTGGCAAAGTTCGACCGTAACGGAGCTTGAAAGGCAGCTTTGCCGCAGTACGAGAGTGTAATGAGGTGAAGCATATTGAAAATGTGAAGGGGTCTCTTTCAATCGAACGTTGACTCTGTTTTTTGGGAAGTTCGAATAGTAAAATTCCAGTGTGAATCGAATCGAATAGCAAACACTATTCGAAAAATATTCGAAATTTCGAATATTCGTACACCCCTAAAATAAGGACATACACTAGCTTTCTTTCGTGACATTCTAGTACCATACTAATGTCGCTTACTAGTTCTCCGCATTTTGCGGTGATACAAATGTTTTTTGTGACCCAGTCAGATTGATATCATTGAGATTCTACTGTACTTATGCATTGTTCCCATAACAATGTGAGACATTTACTGTTTCCACAAACATGGCACTGGGTTATGGTAGCCGTAGACATGAGCGCAATCACGTACGGCTGAATAGGTCATGTCGTCTGACGGCTCAGAGATCAGCCTGGCAAGCAGTGTATTCTGCTTCACTGCTGGCCGCGAAATTCCAAATGCGTTGCCTTTTAAAACCTTTCTTTCGTCGAGGGCACTGTGTCAGCATCATCATCCAGGCTGTGTTGTGCAGGGTGACTCGACCATCTTTGCCTTTGAGGTTGCCCTAGATGCACCCTACTTGTTCCCCCTGTCGCACTACAAGTGCCCCGGGGGGCCCCACCAGGCGGTGGCCTTTCTGCCCAAGCTGGCCTGCAGTGCGGCTGAGGTAGAGTTTGCTTGTGCCTTCAGGCTGACCACAACCAGCGTGGAGCCACTGTCATTCAGAGTGCCAAGGCTGCGGGTGAGTGCTAGTGTGCGCTTCCATTTTAACCTCTTTCTTAATGTGCTCGAGACCTGTTTCATCCTGCTAAACCACAATTGTGCCACACTACCACGAAAAACAATCTCAACTTCTTCATTTTCTCGTCGAAAACTCTCCGTTTTCTCTCTTTCATAAAATATTTTACCATTGCCCCTATTTGCATGATCATATCATATCTCTTCCATCTTTCATCTCACCCATGCTAGACCATTAACGAGGTGTTACTCAGTATATTTTTGTCTGTTATACATAGTTTTAGGCTAAACAGCTTACGGCCCTCTAGTGGAAGGCAAAGTTATCCCTGTCTCCAGTACTTCGCTGGGAAGGTGACTTTTTTTCTGGTCATGTGTAATGAGGCTTCACAAGTGTAATGTCGTAGCTTTACAAGTCGCCAGTCGCTAGATTTGTAGCACACAATGCAGTGAGGGCAATTCATGGTGTCGGAGAAAAGAAACCGTGGGATAAACACTGGTCGTGCAGCGCACGTCAACACAGAGACTGGACATACCCAATCAGATCAGTTGCCGGTGCTACATATTGTGGAACAGTGCTACGACAAATGGAAGCGGGAAGTTGAAGACTCGTTCGGCTGCGCTGCTGCAATCTGTAGTGATTCGCATGTTTGAAGTCTTGTAATAAACCGCACAGTCGACGCAGAGAGCTTAAACTGGTCTGCATATGATCTTTACCGGCTCAATGTGTTTATACCAAATTGTCAAAACCATTTCAGGGTCCCTTTAAATGTTTGTTCACAAGTTTTGCACCGTCCTCATCAGTGTAACTGAGCAGACAACTCGGCACAGGATAGGATGAAAGAGAGCAGACCACAGCAGAGAATAAAAGACAGTGAGGGCAAAGGAGGATGGTACAGTTAAACCTCGTTATAACAAAATTGAAGGGCCGCCGCGATTTGCTCGTTATAACCAATATTTCGTTATAGCCGCAGCGGGCATTTACTGCAAATATTATGCGCTGTACTTACCGAAAACAAATAGGGGGCGAAATAGCATCTCGCCGCACGCTGGTACGCAACAAAATAACTGCATTCCACAAATAAAAAGGAAAAGTCACACACCTATTTTATTGCACTTCAAAATACACAGCTCGCATTTCAAACAGCCGTAGCTGCAAAGAAGTCCGTAATTGGACGTTGCTGCATCTTCCTGATGCGAACGATGGCTCGCTCAGCTGCGGCTGCAATGTTCATGCCATCTTTGCCGCCCTCGTGAGCGCCGTAGTAGCGGCGCAGTACGTCCACCGCGTCAAATGCCTCCGACGCTGTCGGCACGTTGGACGCTGTCGGCACGCTGTCGGCACGTTCGTCGGCAGAATCATTATCGCTGGTCTCATCCGGATCGTTGACAGCCTGCACAATGTCGTCATCCAGGAGCTGTTCCGTTGCCACCACTTCCGAGTCCGCACTCACATAGTCGCAAAACGACTCACTGTCAGGCACGACACCGGCGTCACGAAGTGCCGTCCATGATGCTGCGACTTCGTCTGGTGTGGCGAAACCGTCTGGCACAGCGGGCTCGTCTAATAATGGCTCATCGCTGGCGTCTGGTGCGGCGGCAAATGAGGCATGTCAAAAGCAATTTGCGATCGTGGTCGCCGTCACACTCATCCATGCCGCTTGAAGCATTTCGAGTGCAGCGTACAAGTCAACATGGGTGTCCCGCTTCATCCTCATGTTGAGCAGGAGCCTGTCGATCAGGCGCTTGCGGTAACCTGCCTTCAGCGACATAATCACGCCTTGGTCAAGCGGCTGTATTTTTGCTGTGCAGTTGGCAGGCAGGAACAGCAGCTCGATGTTTTTGAGCGCGGCAGCGGTGTGGTGGGCGGTGCAGTTATCTAAAACAAGGCACACTTTGCGGTTCGCCTTTGCCAGCTTCTCGTCCCATTCGCAAAGCCATTTTGCAAAAATCTCCCTGGTCATCCAGGCTTTGCGATTGGCCGTGTACTTGACTGGGAGCTGCCTCTTCCCCTTAAAGCAGCGGGGGGATGTGCTTTTGCCAATTACGAAAATTGGCAGCTTCTCAGAACCAGTCATGTTTGCACAAAGTAGCGCAGTGATCCGCAGCTTACTTTGTTTGCCGCCATGACACGGCTCACCTTTGAGGGCTAAAGTCTTGTGCGGCAACATCTTGAAAAAGAGAGCGGTTTCGTCCGCGTTAAAAATGTCCTCCGCGCTGTATGTCTCTAGCAGCCGCACAATGTTTTCTTTCGCCCACTTTGTAGCCTCTGCTTCTTCGACAGATTGCAATTCGCCGCAGACCACTCTCCCGACAATGTCATGGCGCTCCTTAAAGCGCTGTAGCCAACCCGAACTTGCTACGAAGTTGTCATAGCCCATGATGCAGGCGAAGTCTCTTGCTTTTGTTTGTAGCAAGGCGCCGCTCACCGGCAGATTCACGGCCCGCGTGTCCAAAAACCATTTAAAAACGGCCCTTTCGACCGCTTCAAAGGCAGGAGCCCTCATCCTTTTAGCGCTTCCTTTCACGCCACGTGCAACAGCGTCGATGATGGACTGCTGCTTGCTTAAGATGGTGGACAGTGTACTCGTCGATACGTCAAAGTCTCTCGCCACTTTGCTTTTCTTGGTCCCCGATTCGACGGCTTTTATCATAGCCGCCTTCTGATCTAGCGTTATACGCTTTCGCTTCCCGCCTGGCGCATTCATGTTGCTGGAATCACGAGCGCAGCACGATAAAAGCACGACAAAGGCACTGCGGAAGCACTAAAGAAAAACACGCACGCAAAAAGAACGCGGCTCACGTCGGCGAGTGACAACACTTGCAGTGATTGCAGGCGCGCCGCGGCCTTGCGCACCGAGGCAACCGAGGGGAAGGTGGGAACGGGCTCGCGGGCGCAGAGAGAGAGAGATTGTGAAGAGGAAGGGGCGCTCTTTTCTGCAGCCCTTTAGGGAGCACGACTCAGCGCCATGAGGAAGGAAAGAGGGGGAATATAAAGAAGACAGAAAAGAAAAGGGCGAGATGTTCGCGGAGTTGCCGGTCCTCGGCTGTCGGCGGTAGCCAAGCGGATGCCAAGCGGCGCACGTGCAACGCCCTCTCCTCCAGAAACAGCGTGCGCATGGCGCGCCCTGGCACGCAGTCAGCTTTGCGCGCCTTGCTGGAGGATGCGTGGTGGGAGTTTTGAACTGCTAAATAGTTGTCGCGTTGCGCACCATCTCAAATTCGCGTTGTGAACTGTCGTGACATCGGCTCAAAATTTTATTTCCTAACAAAATTTGTTCGTTATATCCCATAACAGGCAAATTTTACCTCGCTAAAACGAGGTTTTTAATACATTGGTTTCTATGGGGACTTTCAAGGGGAATTACGATTTGCTCGTTATATCCATTATTTCGTTATAGCCCGTCTCGTTATAACGAGGTTTAACTGTAGTTGTGATTCAGAGGGAAAAGACACTTATTTCTGCAATTTATAGGAGAACACTGCGCAGCGCCGTAGGGGAGAGGAAAGAGAGAACAGAAGAGCCTGATGGCGAAATCAGTGGAGGAGTGTATGTTGTATGCTTCAACAAAATTTTCAAACAGGATTCAATGTATTGCCCTCATGTAGCATAGAAACGCGCACTGTCTTGCTTCGCATGCTTCGGGCAACCTTTGGCACACAACCATGCATTGCCATAGGCTTAGGCCGTTATTGGAAGGGTGTCGTCCCGACTTTGGCCCATGAAAGGAGGGCCGTGTTGTTGTGCATGCAAAGATCTTGCTTTCTCCATTCCCTCAGACACTTTTCTGACGCATCGAACTTGAACCCTGTTAGTGTTGTTTTCCGACTCTGCATAGAGGATCACGTGCCACTTGACCGCGGCTCTGTACTGTTGCTGGTGTGGCGGTGGCATCTTGCCGTTTGTTGGTTAGCAGTACAAATCGTGCACAGCACTGTTTGACAGTGAAGCAAAATGCAGAAATGGCTAGAAGGCGTGCAAACGTGTGCATGCACCCGTGGCGGCAAGAAAGCCAGCTTGAGGTAGGAGTGCAGGCCTCGCCCTTGCAGTCGCCGGGGCTTCAAACGCGCCATGCGCGACGCCACCGCTTTGCACTCTCGTCAACGGGGCAACCGCAGAAGATACATGCGGCTCCTGCTCGTGCCAAAATGTAAAAATTCAGGGCAAAATCCCTAGGTTGTCGGCGGCGAAAATTCGCTATATCAAGGGCGTCTCCCGCTGCCACTTTGTTACATAGAGGTCGCAAATACATGTGCTTCTATGTAGTAATGATGAGGAATAGAAAAAATTCGTAATATTGAGGAATTCATTGTATGGAGGTTTGTTATAAGCAGGTTTAAATGTAGTTCGGAGAATCTTAGTTTAAATGAAATAAATCATACCTGGATAAATCTGACCGATCATCATAAATCAAGGCAAGCGTAGGACAAATGGTGTTTTTTTTTTAAGCGCGTGGTAAGTCGGTTGAACACATTGGCCATTGCATTCCACAGCGAATGTTGCTAAACCTTTCGTTGTGACCACTGACAAAGTGCACTTTCTCAATCTGACATTGAAGTGGCATTGTTTCCTTTCAGTCCGAGCTGTTCCAGGATGACCTGTTTCCCGACACACGTGTCACCTGGCAACCAGCCCTGACAAGCGAGGAGTGGTTTGCGGGCGTGACAAGAGCACCGAAATATGTCAGCATGCGTCCTCCAGATATGGAATGCTGTGCGTTCTGCTGCCTTGAATTTTCATTATTTATTATTGAGTACTCGGCTAGATAAACGGTATCGTAGGAATGGCTGCGATGTCATGGAATTGAATTCATAATTGAAGTTACGCAACTTGTTAACATAGAAGTCTTAATTGGCATGACTAAAACAGTTTGGCATCTGGCGGCGTGAACACGTATAATACCAAAAGGCTGTTTAGCTGGTCTTGTAGGTAGTGTAACACTCGGTGATGGGCGCAAGGCTTTGATGAGGGGCAGGGTGGCGGGGAGTGAGGGTATACCAAGCTATTAAAAGTGAGGATTACTGCATAAGGCAAATTAAAAGGAATGAAAGCTGAAGTAGAAGTGAATTGCACACAACTGCTACCTGAGCTAACCTAACTACAAGAATGTTGTAACAACCAAAGTTCGTGATGCCGTACCAGGTCTTGCTTGATGATTTGAACATATGTGTGTGCAACGTCGCAAAACAAGAAGCGTGGCCACCATGAATGGTGGTGCTGTAGTTAAGGTTGTCTCCTTGCATTTGTTTGATGGCAGATCCCAGGTCATTTGTTTTTGTGACATGCGACACTTTTTCGTGTTTCCCATTCATCGGAATGAGTGGAGGGCAAGTGATAGCGGCTTGGTCCAGTTAACGTGGTTGCATCGGCATTGTGCTGCTCTGGGCAACACCCAAGAGAGGTTTTGATAACAAGCCAAAGCGGCAGAATGTGCATGATAGCTTCATTTAACTCTTAAGGTACGTTTATATACTCACCCAACGTACACATGCGCGAACGCACTGCGTTGTGTTGGCGGAGCGTCTACAGGTCGACGCTCCGGTGCAGTGAACATAACCGGCGGCTGCCAGTGCGACTGTCATTGACATGGCTCTTGCTCCATTCGTATGTTCGTCGCACCGGCTGTGCCGATCCACAATGCATTGCATGGGAAGAGGTGCCTATGGCATCACATTGTTTAAAGTGGTGCGCGGGTTGGGAACCGTTCTGCACATACTCTGAACAGAGCAGCTGGCGGCGCAAGCGCCAGATAGATGAGACAGCATTTCGGTAGGCACAGCATAGCTTGACTGGACAGAACCAGCACTCACGTGTGCATCAAGCACGTTTGACTATAAATGCACCTTTAGTACCACATTGAATTTGGCCGGCCCCTTTTTCCTTTGTGCGACAAATTATGGCTGCTGTAAAGAGGACTTCAACGGCGTAGCGTCAAGTTGTGGTCACCGGATCTCAGGTTCAACAAAATTGATTTTCTTTACATTGTTAAAATTAGTTTTTTTTTTGTACTGATGCGTTACTTTAGCATTCTGACGACACCTTTCATGTAAAAACAAATTCTTTGGCAACTATACTTTGTAACAAAGTACATATCCAATGTTGCCAGCTTTGTAATATTGAAATTTAACTCTAGTATGGATGGAGTGGCCCTATTCACGATCTTGCAGCTGAACGGTGAGCTAGATGGACCAGAGCACAGCGCAAGTACCACTGACAAAAATGTGAAAATGTGCGCTCACATAAAATACAAGTTCACTTCGTAGAAAGTGATGGTAGTTGCCCTCAGTGATATGATGCCTGTCGCACAGAGTGCATGAAATTGGTGCATTTTCAGGCTGCTGTCGGTGTAGGGAGCATTCTGTAAGCCACAATAAGGCTGTGGAAGTGCAACTAGAGAGGAGCAATGTGTGTGAACATGTTTTTGCCAATGGAGACTGATGCGAGGGAACTTTCCCAGGAAACCTGACTGGTTTAATTATGTGGCTGCAGGTATATTTCAGTAACTTCCTGTTTGCAGATGATGCTATCCTGTTCAGCAGTGTTGGAATGAAAGTGTAGGGTTGAAGAGAAAGTAATGCTCAAAAGCCTCTAGTACACAGCACGTATTGTGCTCATGAAAAGTCAGGGCGTTGTTTGTCAAGAGTCATCGATGCATTGGCGATTGAGTGCAGTTACAGTTATTCACATATCTAACAAAGTTTATAATTGAGTCTAGTGTAACCGCTAGGAGTGTGCGAATATTCGAAATTTCGAATATTTTTCGAATAGTGTTTGCTATTCGATTCGATTCGCACTGGAGTTTTACTATTCGAACTATTCGAACTTCCCAAAAACAAGTACAGTCAATGTCCAATTGAAAGTGACCCCTTCAGATTTTCAATGTGCTTCACCTCATCACATCCCGCTAATGCAGCAAAGCTGCCTTTCACGCTCTGTTACGGTCGAACTTAGTCATGAGACAGTCAACGTCAGATTGGAAGTGGTCCCTAGATTTTCAGTATGCTTCACCTCATTACACCCCCGTATTGCAGCAAAGCTGCCTTTCAAGCTGCGCTGCGGTCGCAAATGTACTAACTCAAGAAAACGCTGGTTCCAACATGGAGATGAAAGATGTGACAGAGGTGGGGGCTCAATTTATGCTGTTTTGGACCTGAAATTCGGGCAGGAAGTCCGAAAAATCGGAAGCCGAAGCTTTTTAGCATCCAAAATTTCAGATGTTCTTATATATCAACGTCTACGAGGTAGATTTGGAACTCCGGACTTGAAGGGAGCACACCCTTGACCGCCACATCAGTTGGGCTTCCACAGAAGTTGAAAGAGGAGGAGAGGCTGAGGAAATGGCATCGTTGCCTATCACGTGTAAAGTGTTGTCGGCAACACTTTGGTTACACCAAATCATGTATAAAATAGAATTCGGCCTCTACATTGCCTCATTCTTAATAAGACAACTATGAAACACCACCGTGCCAGTGCTTCATCAACCTAGCGAAAAGAAACTCTTTCATGTTGCTATCTCATAAGAATATGCTTAGGAATCTGCTTTTAACTTTTTTTTCTGCAATTTCACTTCGAAGTATTCGAAAAATATTCTAGAAATATTCGAGAAATATTCGAAAAATATTCGATTCGATTCGCACTCACACTTCAATATTCAAATTCTCTTCACACTCAAAATTTTGCTATTCGCACAGCTCTAGTAACCGCTGGTGTGTAGCAGCTTGGGCTGGTTGGTATGTCATGACGAATTTGTATAGCGCGAACGGGGTAGTTGGACAGACAGAAAAAACGAAGACGGGCGCTGTCATTCTTGGCTTAGCGATGTGTTTATGGTAGGGTAACATAGAACACAGTTTAACAAGACCAGTGCAAAACTGTGTGTTTTTAGTGTGTGTTACCCTACTCTAAGCACATTGCTAAGCCATCATGAACCAACTAGCGCCATTCATTGCACTGTTGCCATTCTTAATTGATTACAGTCAACTGCCTATTTTTCGGACGCCTGATTTTCCGGACATGCTCGAAAATTCGGACGCTTTCGTGGCACCGTCACCAGCCCCATAGACTTCAATGTATTAGAACGTCCAAAATTTCGGACGCTGAAGCTATTCCGCGTCTGATTTTTCGGACTTTCTGCCCAAATTGCAGGTCCAAAAGGCATTATTTGAAGCCCCCACCTCTGCCGCGTCTATCATCTCTTAAGTTCGAACCAGCGCTTTCGTGAGTCGATCTGTTTGAGACAGTAGCAGAGTCCGAAAGTCAGCTTTGCCACAATGCCGAAGCGTTATGGGGTGAAGCAGACCAGAAATTCAAAGGGGCCGCTATCGCGGCGCCGTGCGGCGATGTTACGGTTAAGCAGCGAAAATGCACGGAGGCGTGATGGCGGCCGCTGGCAAACGCGCCAGTACGGCTTAATCGCTGACAACCCTTACGATAAGCATCTTCAGTTAACTGCTTGGTAGTGCACGTGGCCTAGCGCAGTTGCATGCGTACTGCACGCATTTAATAGGCGAGAACCCAAATGCGCCGCACCGCCATTCCTGCTGCCTCTGTGTGCGAGACCACTAAGTGCGCCTTATAGACGCATTGCCTTCGCCGACGAAACCAGCTCGCCATTGCCGCGCCCGTGTGCGGTCAGGAACTAAGTGCGCATCACGAACCCTTTCATGATAAATGCGTGCGTACGATACAGCAACAGTAAAGTGACGGCGTCAGCTTAGTTGGCGATGCGCTGCACACAACTAGAAATGATCGGCTTGACACGGCAGCAAATGCTGCGTATTGGCGGCGATGTGTGTGCGCATTTTTACATGCGCACACGCATCGGGGAAAGCCGGACGAGTCGTCCGCCCTTCCGCCAGTCTTTGTGTTCCGCGTCATCGTTTACAAACGCTTCATGCGAGGTAACCATAATCTATTCCGCGCTTTGCTGTTATCAGCGGCGCTCATCACGAGATGCAAAAGTGGCGGTTGGCACGTACGTAGTTAAGCGGGGTTCACGGTAGGCACCGAATGTAGTTGCGAGAGCCCGGGCGCGCACCAAAATGCCTGATAATTGTACTGGGAGGCACCAAAGCTATTTCGGACGTGGCTGTGGCGATTTGACCACTTGAGCAGAATAAAAAAGCATGAATTTGTTTTTTCGAACCGCCCGATTTTTCGGACGATTTCGCGGTCCCTAGGGAGTCCGAAAAATCGGCAGTTGACTGTAAATTTGTTTACAGCGACAAAGATGTTGGTTGCCCTGAACACTTGGTAGGACTGAATGAAGCCACATTTTGTTTGTACGGCTGGTGTTGTGTTGCAGTGTCTGAGGCTCCGGAAGTGCGTCCTCCGGCTCCGCATGTTCCCAGGCTGCCACAGGACGTCAGTCTGGACTTTGAAGGAGACCTGACTCTCTCCAGCTCCGTCATCGAGAGCAACAGGGAGAAAGAGGAACAGGCAGGTCACTTTGCCTCACGCTTCCATCGGAGTTCTTGTGCATGTCTCAGCCTCTTCTACAGTCACCTTACTAGTGTTGGCTATTCTATGTTGAATTAATCGAGTGCATTCCTGATTACTTGAGGAAAGAAAGGTAAGCATGCTACAATTGAACCCGGAATAACAAAATCTGTGGGGAAACCAAAAAATTTTGCTAGTGCAAGAATTTAGTTAATGCAAAACAACAGAGTACAAATAAGGAAACGGTCAGCAAAACGAAAATTTAATGTCATAATTTAGTTGCCTTGCCAACCCTTGCCATGTAGTAAGCGCAGTACAGTGCGTCGTCATCGTCATGCATTCTGAGGAGCGTCCGAATAGTGTCGAAAGCATCCAACACATGTGCAGATGCCATACAATGTCACCGAAAATGGGCATTGGACCCATTCTTCGAACAAAAAGAGAAGCTTGATGTGCTTGAGCAAAAATGCTTGCACACAGCAGCTCGAGAACGGCAAAAGCAAGCCACCGTGCCACTGGCGTGAACGACAATGGAGCTGTGCATGAAAAGAAATCAGTCTTAAGGAAAAACGTGGTGGATGACTGAGTATTTAGTCGAATCTAAGCCAGCTCCGATTCTAGGCCGACCCCCTAAACTCCGAGGCCATGAAAATAAAGAAAAAAAAAAAGCCCACAGCATGCACACAACTCGCACAGCACTTGCAATCGAACCCAGATATACATTGAGCCGCGGAGGGGATAGGGAAATAGTCTGATATGGCAGCAGAGCGGATGACTTATGGAGCCGTTCCTCTGAAACCATGCACCTGTCGCAGCTGGCGCCGATCTTCCCGAGCGAATTGTGCGCAGTGTGTCGCTGTATGCTCGCTGTACCACTGCGCTGAGACTCACATACGCGTGCATCTGCTTTGCACTGTCATTTCCTTGTGTGCAAACCACTCACTCATAACAGTAGGCGGGTGTTGTGCGCATCATGTTTCGGTCACCGTGGTGACAGATATGCTTTCTTGTGCAGTTTAGGTGGATTTAGCTGTCCCATGGTGTCGCGGTGTGTTTGGGTTGTCACCTATTAGAAGTGTGCAGTAGGTTAACGGCGCTATGCCATAATGTGCTGCCGAACAGATAGTTGAAGATGCTTATAGAACGATAGAATATTTGGTGATCAGTCACACCCTCATGTTTGTTGGTCGCTGCTAGCACGTTTGTAGCCATCACCACGCACCAAGGTAGTAATCATTGGCTGGCTGGACCCCGACTGAAACTGCGTAATAGTATACCTTGTAGTACAGCGTGGCTCTGGCCACACCTCGAACCAGCAGGCATATGAGTCACAACGGCGTGAGCAATCTGCGATTATTATGCTGGTGAAAATGATAATTGGTGTTGCTCCTTTTTCTTTTGTAAATCGTTGAATGTAAACTGACCCTAGAGTTTGGTATATGGGTATTGGAAAGAAGCGATCGGCCTAGATTCGAGTAAATATTACTGTCTATCCGGCGCATGCAACTGCTTTTCGCACTGTGTTGATTTTGTAAACAAAAATGGCAGCACTTTTTGCAATTTAGGTGTGAACAAAATACATCGGAATGCATTTTGGAGTGTGCCGACCAGGTGTAAGGAAACATCCTGTCAGTTTTCGTTCTTGCAGGATTACAGTGTAGCAACATTTCATTGTCGAGAGATGCGAGATGCATTGAATCCTATGGGCGTTCGCCGGGGATAGGAAAATATTTCATTGTCGCGAGAATTTCATTGTGCGTAACTTTGATATTGCAGGTTTTGACTGTATTTGTTATACACTAAGACTCGTATGTGCAAACCAGCCTCATACATAGTTCAGTAAAAACCCCTCTAATACATTTTTCATGAGACCACGAAATAAAGTGCAGTAGCCGGGAAATGTGTAATACGAACATACAAAACTAGCAAAAGGTGCTGCTATATAATAAAAGAGGCACATTGCACACACCTAGTACCTCAGATGAATTTATTCATCACTGGCTGAAAGAGATCCTTGAATGAAGTATGGTATTTCTTTTGCACCTCTGCCAGAATCGGACCCTTTTTTAAAGCAGTCATGAAGCACCCCTCGGGCTGGTTGAAGAAAACACATCCTGCAGAAAGCAGACACAGCTATGAACTGCTCAGCCAAATATTGCACTCGTGTGCACCGCGTAAAGGCTACAAGAGTTGCTGTTTTCTCAGGTGCCCTTTTTTCAAACAGAGGCCGGTTCTCACTCTCGTCGGTGGCTCACCTGACATCACGCTTCTGTTTTTCCGCTTCGCAAAAGATATTATTGGCCAATAGCCGACATAAATCAAGAGCAGTGTTTGGTTCAGATGCACGTGTTTCCGTTGACACTGTGGATAATAGTTCTTGTAGTTAAATAAACAGGCTGAAATATGGAAAAACTTCGTTGCGAGTTTTCAAAGAGATGACTCACGTCCGGTGGAGGCCAACTGTCGTCTGCTAAACTCTGCACGCTCGCACACCTTCGAGCGTAACCTAAATTTGGCCACGCTGCCTTTTCGGTATCGCAGCCTCTTGTGCCTCGCTTGTTTCGTATAGTTTTGAATACCATAACTGGCCTTAAATCTTACAAAACTTGTGTGCGGCGTTGAGTTCTAACGCCACGGATCTCATGCTGACTTGATCAGTGCGTGCACAGATCGAGTTGCAAGCAGGTTCTTAATTAACAGGCCAGAAAGCGGCCCCTTGTGAACCATGAGGGTTGCATTATAGCTGAGGGTTTTAACACTATTATTCTTTTGACAGAGAATGCACACGATCATTTAACATTTGGATAATACACTTCGCGTCAAAGATATCCCGAAGATGGATTCAGGGGTAATGTCGAAATAATACAACCTGAATTCCACTGTCAACTCATTGAGAGTACTTCTGCTTCCAGTTGTCTTCAAAGAACAACCATCGGCCTGTGTTTATGCTTACATAAGGCCACTACATAATTTGTGGGGTGTCATGCAGGCTGAAGTAAACACCTTCGGCTCCGAATTTTTCAGTTTGTCGCGTCGGGCCATTATAAAAATGATATACATGTGCCCTCGTGAGTGCTTCTCCATATATCGACAATGCTTCGCTCACCCGATATTCGTGGATACCAGCTTGACAAAGGTATCATTTATTTGGCCGAACGTATGCTGTGGGGCAATTTTCGTAATTTCTGCCGCGAGCTGCACGCTTCAAGTGGCAGCAGCGTGTTCTGAGCTGTTTTAAGACCGCCTGTGTTTGCATTGTAGGGGTCTGGGCCAGCCACTGCCAGAACCCCTCAGAGACGAGGACGAGACACTGAGCAACACGTTTTTATCATTCCAAGACTCGGTGGCGACTCACTGTCAACGGCCACTGAGCGCGAGCCGCGAACGTGCCAGTGTCTATCGTTCTCTTCTACCATCGGCGCACTCGCGGCTGCCTCTCTCATAGCCTGTAAAAATTGCACACACAGACGCCAGAGTTATAAGGACATCGTAACGCGCCTACATTAGGTGCATTTAAAGTGTGCATACTGTCGCGAGCTGCACGCAGGGGCAACAGCGCCTTCTGAGCAGCTGAACGATAATCTATTTCTGCAATGAGCACTTAATTACAACTCGCGCTTTAGCATGGCATACAGTGGTTTTCTATAACTCATACTTTGTATTTAGTTGCTTTGATACTAGTAGAATACCTATCTTACTAATTAACCATTATTGTTAAGCATCACACCACCGCGTTAAAGCGAATGCCAAAAGCTGCCCCGATGTCAAGCTAATCTAGTAACGTTGGTCAAGCACAACATCCAAAAATTTACCAGTGACATGTCTCCCGCAAAATAAAAAAAGTTAATGCACTTGTACTTCTCCCTTGTGAACGTCCATGTGTACTTGGCACTCCCCTTGCACAGATGACGCAGTACAAGTTTTTAAAAAATATGTATTACAGTCCTCCTCAATGAAACAGCTGTTCTTCAGAACATAATGGTTCGTTTGAATTGCTAGTATACTATATTCACAGCAGTAGACAGGTTGGCTTGTTCGCAATTCAGAATTTTACATACATAACACAGAAACACGAGGACTATAGCAAATACCGTATTTACCCACATAATTTGTGCACCCCTAATATTTAGCCAGCTTTGCTAAAAAAAAATATTTACTTGGATATTTTGCGCTCCCCGCCCCGCTCGAGCCAGCTCGCCGGAGCGCACACACGGGGAAACTTTGGACGGCCGCGCCCCCACGGCCCTCACCGAGCAGGCGAGCGCAGTCATACACAAGACAGGCTGCGAGTGCGAAGTCCCTTCTTCCGATTACTTCGTTCTATTCTCCGGAAACCGCCGAGACCGTACCAACCGTACCCGAACACCCAAACCTGTTCACGGGTTGTCGGAACTGTTCGAGCGTTTTCCCGCTGTGAGAATGCATGCACGCGACACGGCACGGACTACTTTCTGCATCGGAGGCGTGCGAGGGCCAGTCGTGCCAACATTTCTCCTCGCTGACCCTCCTCCTCTGTGTCCGCGCTGCGACGCAGCCTTCGTTGATTTCGGAAGTCTAGGTTTCGCGATCAGCCAGTTGCGTTTTCACTGTTCGCTTGCGCTGGGCTACAATAACTATTCGGCAAAATTCAAGCTCACTGTTATAGAATTTGCCTAAGGAAACGGGAATTGTGCCGCAGAAGAGTTCGCTTTTTAATACAAGACCGGGAAGGAGACCGTTCCGAGGACCGAAGCACGGAAAGTTTCCTGCCGTTGAAGAATACCTTTTCAAATATGTGCGAGAACTTAGGCCCACCGGTATCGCCATGCCGTGGCACCACGTTACTCCCAGCATTGTCGCGAAGAGCTTCAAGAAGACGCCTCAACGCACTCGACGGAACCAAGGACGACGCTCTTTGGGAGGGCGGTGACAGCGGCCGCGGCGATGATTCTCAGTCGGACTTCTCAACCAGTGTTTCTGACTAGACTGTGCATGACCGAATCTGGCTGGTTAAAGTACGTGCTAATTCTATTAAAAACATTTCATTTGCGCTATAATTAATTTTCTTCTTTAATGTATTATATCCCGCGTGTTAGGACTATATATTGTGCGTTATTTCAGATGTGCTCGCGAAATCTCCGCATAATTCGCGCACCCCCTTTTCGGAGCTCCAAATTCGTGAAAAAAAGTGCACAAATTATGCGAGTAAATACGGTAGGTAAAAAACTGGAAAAACTCGGTCATATGTGCACTCCCTCGTCCACCTGCACATTATGTTGAAGTTCAGTTATACAACAGGCACCTTCAATTATGCTACGATTAATGAAATATCACCCTACCTACGTTAGAACACAGTGATGACTTGTCGCCTAACTGCCTGTCACCTATTTCTCTTCCACAATGTGTTCTAATGTGTAGATCATCTGTTCTACTTGTTTGGTAATAAAACACAGGCCGTTACAGTGAGTGAGCAGTTTTTCACCAATTTGTATTGCATGCAGAAGCTCATTTCTTCCATTTGCATGCACGACAAACAGTCATACCACAACTGATCAAGAAACAGTGTTTGCACTATTTTATTGGAATTAAAACACTGGCAGTTCTCATTTCAGTGTAAGCATATGTATATTTCCATCTTTGTGCACAGAATCTACACCCAATACTAAACACATGGAACAATATATACAGTACAGCCCAAGCACTATATGTAAATCACAGTAGTAAAGCAACATGAAAGTAGTGTTTAAAACCTTATCATAATGCACAGTGACACGTGAACTTCACAGTGAGAGTATCTAAGCACAATCCAAATAAATGGAATGCACAAGGAACTTGGTGTCAGCCTACACATGAAGGCAGCTAAATTAGTACAATAAGGCTAGCATTACTTTGGGAAATATGCAGCCATGCATATAGGCATGTTCTTGTTTCTTTATAGCATTAGTTTGCACTATGGCATCAAAACATGTTGCACATGGTCATGCAGTTGAGTTTCCTGCAGAAAAGTCTAAAATTGATTGTATATCCACTAACCACGACTTATAAAAGCATTCACCAATGCCCACAAAATGACGATGCTGCCTTCATGTACAGTATGACCTCGTTACAATGGATCTGTTTACAACAGACATTTGGATATTACATACCAAATTGTGGCGTTATGTCGACCTCTGTATTGGTTCCATTGATTGAGCTTCGTTTACAACGGATTCTGGTACAACGGACATTCGGATATAATTGACCAAAATGTCAGGCCAGCAAGGTGGTCAGGACTCCTTTAGAGCGGACTTTTCTACCACAGACATACCAAATTCAATAATTTCCGACTCAAACATCGCTTAGCATACTTTCGGGACGGGAGCAGGACGCCGCAGATATCGACGTATCGATTTAAGAACGAAGGCCGCCGATCTCAGGTCTGTCAATGATCAGCTATGCCTAGCTGTAGCGACAAAAAATCGGCGCTCAGTGTGCTAGGTGTTGCGTTTTGGGACACTGACGCGCGAAATTGCTAGCCGCTGCCACCACTTCTCCAAGCGGTCGTTGCGCGGCGAACTTGGCCGGGGGGTCCGCTCTAACGATGCGCAAAATGCCCATCCGCGGTTATGAGGAGCCAGCGGGCGATGCGATTCGTTGCTTGCGACGGAGGACATTGCGGCTTCTTCGCTTTCACATGTCCGCTAGTGCGATGTTCTTGCCCGCAAAGTTCGGATTTGTCTCGTACATCGGCACCGTGAGTGGAGTTAGGCCTAGCCACGACATCGAGTAGAAAGCTCGGTTGCGATGTGCGTGGCCGCGGTGCCCGATGTTTCAAAATACGTCATGCTCGATTGCAAATACAAAGAGCTGTCCCGCGGTGGTCTTCGTCATAAGCTCCGAAGCGCTGATAAGAAGAACCTCTAACAGCGGGTCCAACGAGTCAGCGCACGTCTGCAATGTTCGCGACGAGTGTCGCGCGCTATCGTAATCTAATGATTGAGCTTCCGCTTGCAGCTGCCAAACTAAAGCGTTCTAAATTATCGTCGACCCGTCAACACAGAACGAGTGCGAACGCGTCACTAAGGAGCGCAATTTTCGACAGCCACGACCTCGCGACGCACAAGCAGCAGACGACGATCCCGAAGCGAGCATCACGGCAGAAGCAGCCAATCGGAGGCCTTGGATTGAACTTCAAACATGTGCTTTTTGTACGCTTGTTACCGAGTGGAGGAGCTAGCTGAAACGGAGAACTTGAACACGGAGAAATGCTCTTTACGACGAGCCCAAAATGGTGGTGCCCGGTTGTGGTGTTGTCAAGCTATAATTTTGAAAAACGCTGTTTTCTTTTTGCTATTTCCACAATTTTCGCCAATTTCGCAGACGCAAAAAATTTTTATATAGCACTTCTACATAGTTTTCAGTGAAGATATTTTGGAATCAGATAGAAAAAGAGCTACAAAAACTGAAAATGCGATTTTCCAAAAATCAAATTTTTTTTTGGTCCCCCGTTAACAGTAAGACCATGTTTGTGACTAGTAATTTTCTCCGGTTATAACAGACCCATTCAGTGTTTACATAAAAGTCTGTTTTAACAATACTTGGATTTTACGTACTTCCTTTACAACAGACCAAAATCCTCTTCACTATGAAGGTCTGTTGTAATGAGGTTATACTGTATTGCTGCACATATTTACTCGCAGATATCTGAAAACTAACATAAATTTCTGGAATTATGCTTGGGAACTTGTTGGTGTTATCACGTGACTGCAATGTACCAATACTACTATTATGCATAATTAGTACGTCTATGTTTACAATATATCTATGCCAACCAGTGCCATCTGCAACTTAAAGGGCCCCTCACCAGGTTTGACAATTTTGAGCTAACGAGCGTAATGCATACACTGGGCGTTCACAATCACGTCTGCCAAAATTTGCAACGCTACGCGCCGCGGAAATGGGTCAAATTTCAAGGTGAACGCTTCTTGCCCTTGCTCTCGTGGGCGCGCGCTTTAGAGAATGAGGGGATGACGTACATGAAAAAATGGCCCTACGTCGATGGTAAGGCTGTGACGTCGGTCCTCTACGTAGACGGCCGTGCTCTGACGTCGCCACTGCGATAATTATTTGACACATGTGTCGTTTGTGTAATTTGTTGCTTGAATAGATTAATAAAACTTGAGAGAAATAATGAGACACACAAAAGGAATGTGTGCGTCTTGTTCATTCCTTTTTCGTGAATTGCAGCGAGATGCGGGGCTAATGTGCCTCCGTTTCCCATGCGTTCGTGTCCCCGCGGTTAGCGCATCGAGCAGACGCCAGCCCTGGAAGCGAAAGTAATGTTCTGGCGCGTTCGAGCACTGATTATGCTCATTTATTCTACCGCGTGCAAGTAAACGTCTACCGCGTCCAAGTAAGCGGCACTGTCTCATGAGACCGCCACTTTCGTGCCAGTGAAATGTCGCAGCGTTCGTGCTCCGTAATAGGTTGCAATCCTGATGATCGGCAAGGGCGCTTTCGACATCGTCTGCCGAAAGATGAAGCGCAGCGCCTTGCCTGGCTGCAATGCATTGGCCTTCCGGCGACGAAAAAGCATGCGTTTGTTTGTGATCGGCACTTCAAGCCGGAGGATTATAACCACGATCCGCGAATTCAAGATGGATTGAACATTGTGCTGAGGCATATGCTGCGGCCAGGCGCACTACCAACGCTCTTCGTTCCCAACAAGGTGGTAAGTGGCAAAGTTTTGTGCTCAATTAGTAATGCACGCCCGCCGTTGAATCGCATAACTGAGTATCATTCACTTGGCAGTTTGGCGTGCGTAGTGCGCCCAGTGTCTTTTTAATGTCGCATTTGCGAAATCGGGCAGAAGCAAAGAAATGCGCAGTCACTCAATATGACAGTGTTCTGCCGTGCATGTAGCGCACATCAAGTACCGCCTGTTTCTGTTGTTTAGAAAGTAAACTAACCGAGCAACATTTGCTACGGCTCTATCATGTGTTTCGCACGCACATTGTTGTTTTGAATATTTCCTTTCATTTTTTAAATGGGGCAGGATTAAATATGTCTAATGAACCAAAGTTGAACTTCCCCGCAGTGTACTGCACATAGATTATAGCGAGTTATTTTAGCCGCGACGCACGTGAGTTACAAAAGGCGACCTGATGCACCCAAAATAGCGATTATTCAAATCTGCACATTTTCTTTCGGGATTTTCTGCAATGCGTATGTGCAAAAAAAAAATATTGAAAAATACTTCCACCTTCTTTCGTTGTGTACACACTGCAGCAATGTCTCAACAAAGCAGACATGAGCGCATGAACAGTTAGTTTCATTTTTACTTGCAGCATTTGCCCGATGTGGCCGACGCATGCAGCAATGTTCCTGAAGCATCACAAACTGTAAGTCAGACGTGATATCTGAATGCAGTGTCTGATTTCAGCGGTGTCGGCGTGCTTGCAGGGCGAGAGATGCAGATGTAGGAGAGTAGCGCTGTTGTCCACAGCCTGCACTCAGACGACACAGGAAGATAACAGACATTGTACGACATCCGAGAATGGCACGCAAACGCTGACCATCCTGCGCACGACTGCTACCCAGACAACACAGCAGCGGATTTCCGGAAGTAATGCAGGTGAGCAGTGGCTGCCACGCTGACAGAGTGGGTAGCCAATAATATATAACATTAATGAGAATTAGCCACCACCCCAACGAAAGTGTAGGGGTCAAAATGTGTGGTAAATATGTACGTTTTGACGCTGTGCACAGCAGTAAAACGTACATGAGTGACAAGCAGTTGCATGACTTGCACTATTATCTGCGAAGCGGCCCCCCCTGGAATACTGCGCCGACATGCCACGTGGTCAATGTGAGGCAAACGCAAATTTTGCACAACCGGAAATTGTTTTCTCGGAAATTCATGACGGAAATTGTTTTCTCGCTTAAAACAAAAATTACTCTTTTAAAAGTGTCTGTTTATTTACACCAACAAGGCATAGTACACAATGATGTACAGGCGATATACTTATTTTGACCGTTACATTGTGAAAATGAAGGCATAATATGGGTCAAATTGCTATTTTTTCCTACTTTCACAAAATATAGTGTCACTGTTTCTGCTAGGCAGACTTCTTGCGCTTTGTGACTGTAAATAGAAGAAACGCTTCTTTGAGGAGAGAAGATGAAATTGAGCAAGCAGTTCAAGTATGGGAAAAGTAAATGTGCGTGTGTTTTTAAGAGCTCGAGTTCCGATAAGGGAGAGGTGCTGTTTTTGTGATAATGCCCTACATTATTGCAGCCACGCAGATCGACACTCATGCTCGACCGCAGATCTCAAGAGGCATGCAGACTGACAGCTGCGACATATCGTTGCCACCAGCAACACTTGAACGATCCTGTGATCCTCCTGCTTTGTCCTGGGGACTTCGGGCTCTAGCTTCAATGCCAGTGCAGAGGGCATCATTTCTGGATGCTGACGAGGCAGAGGAAATGGAGTGCGACGATGTAGGGTCGCTCGACTCCAGCTACAGGCCTTCAACAGAATCCCATAACAGCACGAGCACTACGTATGTTGCACTGAATCGTTTTTTGTTCACAGTAATAGCAATAGCAGAGTGTTGCACTTGGATAGCTCATATAATGTGTTCCTTGCATATGCGAATTTGCGAAGAAATGAGGCGTAGTGTAGCTGATAGGTTAAGCAGCATTTATACGTTCGTGCAGCGACACAATGCAATGACACTTTAAATGTTTTGACTGCACACTACTGCATTCAAGCAGAAGAAATACTAGCACATGGCTACAGGAAGACCATTTCAAGAAAATAAATTTCGGACTGCTTCAGAACATGACCAGCACATGTCCTAGCACAGAAAAAAGCGGCATCCTGGAAATTTACACCACAAAGAACGCAATGCCACGGCAGTGGTAGAACACGTAATCAGAGGTGTAAATTTTATAAAATTGAAGACCCAGGCCAGAACGCACACGCTACGTGCTGCAGCTGAGTTAGTGACGTCAAAAAATTTTCAAGTCTCATTGAATATTCACTATTTGTTGGCATAAACATGCTTGCTACAGGCTATACATGTGACTGAACAGGGAAGGTTTTACACACCTTTTAATAAGCACATATTTCAGTGACGCTCAGTTTCAAAACATGCGCTTGCATATATTAACAGTGACAACTTTCAATATGCAGCAGCTGCACCAATGCCACTGACACATTGCCACCTGCCACAAGCTGTGGAGCCTCGGAGCAAACCACGTCAACATGTACAAGCGAAAGCCATGCACAGCCTGCTGAACAGCCTTGCAAGGAACGCAAGTTCATTGTTTTTGAAAGCTGCTTACAGCAGCTTTTACCCCCTACCTGCACTATGTGCCAAATGCCCTGGCAGAAGCAGCTGTTTGTGGTTGGCTCAATGGTGACAAGTCAGAGCACTTGTAGTAACTGCAAGAACGTGGCAATGTGGAGAAGCCAGCCTCTTATCGGACAAAAACCTGCAGGAAACATCTTAATGGCAGCTGGTCTGCTATTTTCTGGATGTCCAGTGGCCACAGCGCTGCGATGGCTGCGGTCTATCAATGTCCAGGCCATAAGCTCCCAGCGTTTCTACCTCTACCAGAAGCTGTACCTGCTGCCAGCTATAAATAAGGCAGGTTTCAATTCTGCTGAACAAATACAGGCATGCAATAGTAACAGCTACAAAAAATGAATACTGAAATGTGCTCCCTTACTGTGCATGCAATGACCAATGCCTAAGTGCTGTCCTTGTGGGGTGACTAATAAGTGCATTGCATAGGCACTGCAACATTGGGCAGAAAATAGGGGTTCTTCATATGTTTACAAAAAAAAAAACTGTACAAGTCAAGAACATTGAAGTAAGCAAATTCATTGGCAAACGACATCACGTTATTATGGAGCATACGCTGCGTTGGCAGTAGAGTATATTCCATGAATTTAAATATTACTCAGGCATTACAAACAGCTGCCAAGCGTTAATATTTTTCTGACAGACTGTACATTGCGATGCGCAGCGATGCTTGTAGAACTCTGCAATTCAGGCAACTCGAGTTACATCATCAAAATTCTTGTATGCAGCTTCACGACCAGCAGCAGGCCAAGCTTGTGGCAGATGTAGCTGACAAGGAATTGGACTTGGCAGGGGATGGTCGCTGCGACTCTCCAGGACACAGTGCCAAGTACTTGACGTATACTGTCCTTGAGACCAAGACGAACCGCATCCTGCATTGTGAACAGGTGCAAGTGCGAGAGGTAATTAAAAAAAGTAATTCTGTGATAGGAATCAATCAATGTAACAAACAAACCTTTGTATGCTTATACAGACGGAAGCTGTGCCTAATAGCAATGCAATGGAGAAGGAGGGCCTGCAGCAAAGCCTGAGAAAGTTGGAAGAATGTGGCATCAAAGTCCGATCATTTACATCAGGTAATCTTAAACACTAACTATTGCATGCAACTACAGTGATAGTGTGTTCGTATATAGCAGTGAAATTGCATACATCCACTAACGAGTGTTCGCAAGCAAAGCTTTAAAAAAAGTAATGTACATGTCGCAGGGATTCTATAAATGTAACGAGGTCTATTGTGCGCACAGTTGGAGGTGTAATTCAATGGTTCACCTTTTTAAGTGCCAGCGTCTGCTGACATTGGCGTCTCGCACCATGAAGCTTGGATACGCTCAGCCACATCATTATTATGACCTGTGGTTTACGGGTGCACAGATCAAGCAACCAAGATCAGTTGCTGAAGGGACAGCTTATTTGTAAGATCTACGTACTTTTAACTTTGCGTATACGTCCTGTCATGCTTTGCAGATCGCCACCCAGGAGTCAGGGCATTCCTCCGAAAAAAGAAGCTCAGACACTTCTACGATGCATGGCACATTGCTAAAGGTATGCGGAAACACTTACGTGCAATAACTATGGGGTAGGATACTTGTAGTAAAATTTAGTTCACTTTGGTATTATGCAGAAGCTGAAACCATCCGTCACATCTGTCGCAATTGCTTTTATTCAGGTATCATGAAGAAGCTCATGGCTTCAAGCAAATCCAAAGGCTGCGCCATTATTGGAAAATGGATCAAGAGTGTAGTCAACCACTTGTATTTCGTGGCTGCAGCAGGAAATGGCGATGGGGACCTGATAGTCAGCATGTGGCGTAGCATGCTCAATCACATCTGCAACCAGCATGTGGGCCACCAGGGACCATTCACTGCTTGCTTACATGGGCCCCTTGAAGATAGAGAATGGATGAAACGAGGTAAGTCCAATAGGGGAGATTTGCTAAGTGTTCCTTGTATAACATTGGTGCATCTGTACGTGAATATTTGCATGGTTCAACACTTATGCATGCATCATTTTTTGTCACAAGACGCCAAAATCGGGCATTACAAATACTGCTTCCTCTTCATATCATTTTACGAGACCAATTCTTTCTTTCCCGTAGTTGTTACACTTTCGGTAATTTTTTAAAATTCACCAGTAAGTTTAGCTTGGACATGCTTGTACATATAGGAAAAAAACACGGTTTAAAGGCGGGTCGACAAGTCACCTTTTGTAAACGGTCTAAGTTGCACACTCAACGAGGACGCTTGGACAATTTTTCAACGAAAGCCTTTGGCATTTAGGCCACATAGACATTACATCTTCAAGAGCGGAACTTTGTCATCCGCGTCATAACAGGCCGCAATAATTGACATAAAATGGGGTGAAACAGCATCAACCTATGTTGTCGATGAAATCAGTTGTAAAGCCACAAATACTGGCCTGCTGGTATTGCAATATGTTACTTTCTAAATTTAACCACATTCTCTTATGGCAGATTCTCTCGCATTCTCCAAGATGCGCGCCATTCTGGAATGTCCACGCCTGCTGAATGACCTGCGCCAGCTATCCCCAGATGTCCAAACTTTTTCACTGGAGGCATTCAACAGCTTGCTCATCCGCTTTGCACCAAAGTCAACAGCATTTTCGCCATGTGGGATGAAAGCAAGGTGCAAACGCAGTGCAAAATATCTGCAAGGCATTTGGTGATGTTTATTTAACTTTCATTCCAGGACAAGACTCGCTGTAATGCATTTCAATGAGAATGCGTCCAGAATGCAAGCCTGCGACCGAACAGGAAAAGAACGTTGGAAGTGCAGAATGAGCAAATCCAAGAAGGGACACTTCACTGCTCGCAAAGTCATGACAGAGGCCACATATCGTACGTAGCCATCTATATAGTGAACCTGACTTGAAATTTTCATTGCATACTAGTCAAAAAAAGACAAGCAGTCGCAACATTTTGATGTGCACAAGAACGGCTTCTAAAACAGTTCCTGCTATTTTATCCATAATGTTTCTGTTCGTTTCCTCACACAACATAACACAGATTGTACAGTTTCATATACTACGTTTGTTACCAAGTTGTATTGCATCGTATCAGGCAAGAATTAATGTAACAGTCAGTCAAATATCAAGCAAAGCATTATTCCGCACAGCGCAATTGTGCAGAACTACATGGCACCACTTTTTCAGGTTATGTCAACCGGCTGCTAGTTGATGTGATCAACAGGTGTACAGCTTCTTCACACAAAGGTAGCCAGCAGCTGAGCACACAACAGCCACAGCGGTGCATGACTGATGACTACGACAAGCCTGACAAAACAGCATTAGTCGCACAGCTGAAATCGAGGTTTCAATGAACTATTCTATTTGTCCGACGTGCATGTGGTGCTTCTTTATAGTCAGTGGAGGCAGGGCATTTACACTGCGTCTTGGTTTTTGTACATCGATTACTTCAAAGTTTACAGAGACTCACTCACTTTGAACTTTGTAGTGGGCCAGAGCCTAGCCATGCTCCAATTAGAAGCAAGGAAAAACAACAGTTGCTTTGATGCCTGAAGGCACAAGTGTCGTACCAGAGGTGGTATTTGCGGACTGTTCATGATAAAAGTTCTGCTCTTTTTGTTACCTTGTATAAGCGAGATGCCTTTATGTTATTGTGGTTTCTCACTGTTAATTAATTGTGTTTTTACAAAAATAAAATTTCAGTTGCACCTCAGTACCACTGTTTGTCGTTTCTTCAGCTTAGCCTTGCCCTGTTTCTTTCGTGCAGTGTTGATAGTTGCAGTTTAACTGCACATATGCTCTCAAACGAGAAACTAAAGCACCATAAACTGCTTCAAGCAAACAAACAAAAGCCATCGCACTAGTTTCGTGCGTACGATACTAAAGTGACAAAACATTCGTATGTTCAGTAAGGTCACAAAAACGCAGCGATGGTGTCATTTCTAACCTATGATCAATGTGGTCACAAACCTTGGTTGTGTGTGTGTACGAGAGAAAGATTACGTAATAGTTACCTAGTCCAAATGGGGGTGTTGAAAGCCGACGTATGTCGCCGAGGGATACTCGTGCCTGATCCTGGCTACAACACATGCAGGCAGAACGACCCTGTTGTGGCGGCCAAGTCGCTTCCACACCCATTTCGTGAACAGCCGGTACGCGACGAAGCGGTACTTCCTGTAAACAGACAAGCACAGCATCAAAAAGTGGTTCCAATTACCAGCATAGGCGTAGTGTTCCTTGTACAAGTACATTAACCTGAAAACGGTAGCGGCCGCATCCAACTGCACGTCAAAATACCGTGATAACTTGGAGCCAGCACGCTCGCAGGGTATTATTACCTTTACACGCGGGCCTTCTGCCACATCCGTTTGGGGAGGGAAAGCAGATAGCGCACGTAGCTGCACTTCAGCGTGCCGGTAAACACGACACGCTTAAACGCCGCAAGTTTCTTACTTGTGGAGCTCCGCATCCATCTGAACGTCGAAGTCTGCCAGGATGTAAAACGTCGCCTCGAGAACCGCAGCATTCAGGCACACGCTTGAAAAGTCCGCATGACGCGTGATGCAGTCGTCGTTGCCCTTGGCAACAACTTCCGGCACCACACGGCAGCACACATTTTCTTCTGCATTGGTGCTTGGCAAGCAGTGCCCACAAAAGCACCTGCGTCGAAGCGAGTGTCACAGTTTTAGTGAAAGCAGTGCAACACTCAAAAGCCGGACACCAACGTATTCACTACTGACAAACTCTAAATGTGAAAAAGCTTGAACACACTCAAGCACTGGAGTAAGGAACAGTAAGTACACGAAGTGGACTGAATGTGATATCACGTACCAACGCACGTCGTCTCCTTCGCCTGGAGAAGGTGGACTGTCGGGGCTCGGTGCATCGTCCCTGACAGCAGTTGCAGGGATGCGACGCGGTGTGTCACGGTAAGGATCCATTATCCGTGCCAGCCTTTCTAAACGAGCGCGCACCGAGGCATCCATCCCGCAGAAACAGGCAGGAGACCACAAAATAACGCTGGTCAACAAAACAACGCCGCACGCGTCCGCACGTGACCTGGCGTGCGCATGACGTATCCATGCGTATGCATCATGTGATCCCCTCGCTCGGATGCCGGAGAGGGTAGGGAAAGGATTTGGCTTGCGAAGCCTACGCGGGGCGAGCGGCAAGGGTTTCGAGCTCGCCTCCTCGCACGATGGTTTCGCGCCGCTTCAAAACGCCTGTTTTCTCAGCTCGTAATAAACCGATTGAAAAAATTCTTGTGGCATAATGATCTTCATCGGACACACAACAACTGCCAGCGTCTAACTAAAATTTGTTATGGGGCCTGGTGAGGGGCCCTTTAAAAGTTCTTCATCTTTAATTCCTCACTTCATGGCTTATGCATAATTACCACATTGAAAATTAAGCCCAGCATTATGGCTGCAAAGTCAACTTGAAATTAGGAAATCACGTGCTTAAAATTAAAAACGTCCTATAAATTGTGGCTGGTGGCTTGGCACATTGTATCCAAGGACATCATATGCCATGAGGTTGAATAAAATTTGACCACGCACGTATAGAGGCTGTAAAGCAGTCAGGACTTAAGTTCATAGTTAAAAGAAGCGGGAAAACAAAACCACAACACACATAGGAATGAAGGGGACAGGACAACGCATTACTAGCTACTGAAGTTTAACACGTGTTTGGCATTTTTAGACATGTTTGTGCTCTTTCTGCAATTGCGTGATTCTTTAAGTTTGTAATTTTTTTCATACTGTGTGTGTATATCTTTCTGCAGTTTGCATTAAACTTCAGTTGCTAGTAGCGCATCATCCTGTGCCTTTCATTCTCACTTCTCTGTGCTGTGGGGGTTTTTTCCGCACTTTCTTCAACTATGAATACACATCAACTCGCCCAACTGTCCATATTAGGATGAAGTTTGCTGAATAAAGCTGGTATCACTAAGTGTCATTTTGAACAATGCGAAATTTTCAAATGCACATGTTACTGGAAAGGCTGCACGCAGTGTCATGCATAACACTCTGCATCAATCCCAGTATTTGCCCGAATGCTGCAAGATGTAAGAAATGTTCGAGATAGTATACAATGAGGCACAGTGGAGTGTTCCCACAATACACTGTCCCGTACACAAGCAGTGGGCGAGCAACTCTTGCTGCTTTGCCAGAAATGTCGTCCTGAAAATGATACAAAAGGGTCCATAAAAATGAATTTCTCGCCAAGGACTCACACTTCACTATACTTATTGCAGACCTTTTAACAAAACATGAAACAAATGCAAAACTGTGAGGCTGCTAAGTAGTTCCTTGTCAACTTTTCAAGTACACAGGGCGAAAAATACACGAAGGTAAAGAAATGCAAAACAACACCAGAAGTGTTACTCTTGTCCTATGTACCACCATTCGGGTAGATTTCGATGTCAGTCAAGTTAGCATTATAGTGTAAAGGGGTGTGAACGTTAGTGAGGTTCACTTCGTATTTAAACACGTTGGACACTAGATTCTTGATCAACCACAGCTGCTCTGTTTAGGACTGAATATTGGGCAACTTGGTATTGATTCATGGCAAAAATTAACAGCATACTTGTAATGAGGACAAAAGAAGACCTGGACACAATATCAGCGCTTTTACCTTGTCAGAAATTGTGTCAACAGTGAGAATACTTTGTACAGATGATAAACACTATGGCAACATAATGCAAAACCAAAATAAAGAGAGGGAAGAAACAAGGTGGTTCAACAACATGGTTCGACAGATTCAACTGACATGAGTGCGATTAAAATAGCCTTGCACAACTAACATGTCTATAAATGTCTAAAGGCTATAAATATGTACATGTAACCCTGGCAAGTTCCAGTGCTGATATGTGACTAATGAAGTGACAATACCATAAAATGCATGTGCTTCACAAAACACACCGTCACTTAGCGGATGTCTGTCACATCATATGGCCATAATTATGTCACGATTATGTCACATGTTAACACGCACAAATTGGCATTGAGATGGAGGATAAAAAAAAAAAGCAAATCAAGCATGAAAACAGCACAAACAGAAAACAAATTTGGCCTCAATGCACATTTCATCACATGGCAGCGTGATAATAGCGGCCGGGTGTTTTTTGGTTAAGTATATACTCCCTGAAAGCACTCTGCTTCATTTATGCTTTATCGCAAGCAAGGAAATTACGTCGTGCAAACATCTTTTCACATCGTACAAACATCACTCGCACATCACTCGCCGTGTGAAGCATGTGCTATATTCACAGGAGTTTCTAAACACACATCACACATCATCGCTATGTGAGCTTAATGACTTTTCCTTTTTTTTTCGATTTTCATTGCAATTTTCACATGATGTAGTGTGCAGAACGACACCTACAGCTGCCAGAGCGACGATAAGGACGTGCGAACAGAGGAAACATAAGCATTACTTACCACTTGTGTTCCTGATGGTACCGCGAATGCAGCATGCCCATTATCTGTTTGGTAATATACACAGCGGCAGGCTCGCTTGAGTCACCAGGTCATACACTATGGCACTCGCAGTGCGGCATGTTGCACTGTCGTCAGACCACGCATTTCACGTCCAGTGGCGAGAGCAGGCAGCACAAAACATGCACACACGGCGAACACAGCTGGGCAGTTCAGAAGCGGCATTCGCAAGGCCAAGGTAATCTCATGACGGCTTCGCTTTGGCGTCCTGCATGCTGCTGGGACCAGCCTACGGTAGTTCTCTGCTGGCAACTCTCTTCTCGCGCTTCTTTCTTGCTTTTTTTTTTTTTTGTCCTTTGCGCACGCATGTACCGCAACGCTTTCTCTCATCTCGCTTGTACTCTGACGCGTCTGATTGTCTGATTTCCTCGCTCTTGCTGACGAGCAGGTGGGCCGCAGCCATCCGAAGGTCAAAGGCCATTTTTTCTCACTTCCTCCCATTCACAGCGGCCGCTTAAAAAGAATCACACCTTTTTTTTTTTACGTCGGGCTTTCTCTGCACAGGATTTTATTCCGTGCGTTGAGGCACACCGTCTCTGACCAGTTCGTTATCTTAAAAGCGTATGCTGAGTGTGCATGCTGTGCTAATCCGCCTCGTCGAAGGCTTGCCGGCTTTTCCTTTTAGTTTAATTTAGATTTGATGGAAAACGACATAAGCGAAGTCATTCTGTGGTCGAAGTGCTGCGTGAACTGAGCCCAACGATCCAAAGTGTGCCCTCTGCAACATTCCGTACGACAATGTATACCGGTCGACAATACGAAGAAATTATTGATTAGCGCATTCATTAATTCATTAAGCATTCTGAAAAATTTGTGCTTTCTTATGACAACACACTTCTTTCCCCCGCACAGCTGCAAGCATGCCCGCCAGTACTAAAGGCATTGTAGAGAGCTTCAGAAACATACAAAAAGAAAACATGACAGAGGAGGTGAAATGGGAGTTTTTTCTTGGTCTCGTTCGTGATGAATGACGTGAGATCGTGAATTTACCTCCTTTCTCCCTCCTTTTTATCCACATAATTTCTTAACGAAGTAAAATTGAGGATGCAGAACCTTATTACACCCACCTCATTACACCCTAAGGGAGTATGGTCCAGATGCAGGTAGTATTGAGGAGGGTTGCAGCCCTTAAAACACCCAACAGGCTAGTTTGCATTTGCCATGTACGACACACAACCTCTGTTTCCCTCGTTGAGTGACAGCTGCCGGTTCCCGAATTGTAGACCTTAGTGGTGTGTCACTATAAGGGTCGAAACCCTTTTCCCGTGTCGTACGTTCAATCTGTGCTCGAAGCGCGGGATCTATCGGCGTGCTGTTACGCCTGCTGCTGACGTACGCGCACAATCGAAAACAAGCCGCACACAGAGGATGTAAGCATGCGCGCTTCCAAGCCAGTAGGCGTGTGGCTAAGGGAAACACAGCGGTTTGGACGACAGTATTCAATGCAAATAGATCGCATCAACACCTAGAGCCCAGGCAAGATATGCCATGCAGCAAGAAGCAGCCGACCGGAGCTGTTAGTTGCCAGCAGCAGCCATCAACACCGCCAAGTTAGGCAGAAAGGAAACCACACAACATTGAAGCGAGGTGACTTAATGCACTGGGCGGGGCACTTCGAACGGCACTGCCCTCTCCTCCTGAATGAAGCGAGTTGAGAGGGAATGCGTCAGGTAAATGTAGCGATCACTATATCTCCGGTCCTACTTTAGCTTTTCGAAAAATTCTTTTGGTTCTATATTCCTGGGAGGCATCCGACACGTTCCAAGGTGTTCATGAGCCCCTTGAACAAGCACCGTCATGGCCTTGTGGCGGTCCATGTCACCAAACTTATTGACGTGCCTCCTCACTTTGCAACGTAAAGAGGAGATTTAAGATGCAGGTGTCAGCAGATTCTTTGCTGGGACTGGATGTAAGAAACGCTATTCGTAGGAAAGAGAGGAATGTATAAGCCCTTACATTTAGTGTGGTTCATGAATACAGCTTGTAGTGCTACCCCTCCTTCCCATTATTGTACTAAAAATGGAGCATTTCTTGAAAGGACCCTTTTTCATATTTCTCTCCAAAGTCCTTCATATTTTATTATAAAATTTAGTGCGTCGATTAAGAATGCTTTTGACCTTCACCTGGTATAATTTTTTTCTGGAACCTTAGTTTTTCTTTCTTTTGAGAAACAACTACTAGGTCAGGATGTACAATTAGATGTACCTTTTCTAGGAAACAAAAAACAGTGTGACCACGAAATTTTGCACACTAATGCTCAGTCATACTGGCTTTAATCTTTATCAAAAAGAATAGGTTTACCTCGCCACAAAAAAAATATTGCTCTCAGTCATTACATAACGTAAGAGAGACTTTCCAATTAATCTTTTTTTTTTTTCTGAATTATAAATCAAGCATTAGGTTTTACGTTCAGACTATTTGGAAAGAATTTTGGTATAATCTCGGAAAGTTTCAGTATAATCGGTCTGATAGTTTTCAAAAAAAACAGATCCATCGAAATTCTACATTTTTTGCCGTATGGTAGTGCAGATCGTGTGAAAGGACGAACACAAAAACAAAAGGACAGCACAGCACTTGTGTTGTCCTCTTGTTTTCATGCTCGTCTTTTCACCCAGTGTGCACTGCCGTATGCCGTAATGATCAACCAACTAGCCCACTAGTACATTTCATGAAAACTTTTTGAAAATTGAAGTTGAGAAAAATGCCATTTTATGTTCAAAAACACGTGCGGAAAGTTCACAAAGGACGAGGTGAAGGATACGGACAGAACGTGGTGCTGTTTCCTTCACCTCGTCCTTTTTGCACTAATTAGTTATGTCTCGAATCAATTCGTACCAACTAGCCCAGCTGTGGTCTTTAATGCTGCTCTTGGTTTATAGCAGTAATCTGCTCCCATGATGACGCACAGCCAATGCCGGCAACTTTGAAGAGTGTGAGGATGGGCCTCTGTGAAGAGGAGGCACTTGAGAAAATGGCAAGCTGGGTACAACTGCAAGATCTGATTGAGCTGTTCGTAGCACTGTTTGCTGTATGTGCTTGTTTCACCAAGCCCGAGTGGTGGTGCCTTAAGGGCCACTTGGTTGTTACCGTTTCAAATTTCACTGCAGAACATGTAGCCCTCGGCAAGAGACCTAATTTTGCACCTAAACTGTGGCATAGAGTGGTACTGTGCCAAGACTGAGAGTCCGAGGCCTTTGCGTTCGCTCGTGGTCCGCAGAATTGCTTAGAAACAGGGACACTTTTACCAAGTAACATTGGCCAACCTCTTTCAAGCTTTGGTCATTGGATGAGGCTAAGTGCTGCATCTGTTTGTTACACAGTGGTACAGTGCTTAACACTGTGGATGTTGTTTACACAGATTATAAATTCCATGAAGTCCAAGATAACCAACCATCATGACGTCCTCCCACAGGATATGTTTGAGGGTGTGGATCCAAAGGAATGGGTGAGTACACTCTGCTGAGCATCTCTGCTTATTTTGTTTTTGAAGCCTGCTCAAAGTGCAGTAGAAGAAAAAAAGAAATACCTGCTAAAAGACATCCTAATAGATTTGTGTACATACACAATCAACACCACCCTGCTTTTGACACTTTTGTTAGTTTCGGTTTAATTTGTAAACGAGGCTCCCCTGTGAGAGCTGAGGCTAGTATCTTACGTTTTATCCTAGTGCTAGCTTTTGCATCATTTTCAAACCTGCCTGTGTTCAACTTATTCCTTCCAACCATCAGTTACAATTTATTTCCTTCGATATTGCATGCTGCTATTAAGGTCTCAGGAAAGAAAGAAAAAGAAAGCATGGTACACAGTAGAGATGGAAAGGTGTTTCTGTTGTGCTTTTCATATCTCTGGCATCCATGTTGTTTTTTCTGCTTATAAAAACCACTAATCATGTGCTAGTTTTTAATGGCTCGCATTCAGAGAGCATGTGTAGACCATCAGAAGACATGTGGTCGTTAAACAGCAAGAGACATGGTGAGTGAGAGCGAACGCTGCCAGAGTGCAATTCATATTTGGGACTGAAACAAAAATGGCTGGAAGTGCCACAGAGTACTGAAAAATGCTTTCCTTCTTTTGGAGCCATCATGACAGCACCAGTCGTCTTTTTGTTATACAGTTAAAACTCAGATCTAACGAAACACCATTTTACAAATATCCCAGTTTAACGAAGAAATGTCCATTTCCTGGCAGGTACTCATAGGGTTCAATGTTGTAATAAACGATAATGTCGTACCACTAAACCCAATTTAACCAACTCTTTTCGGAAATAAATGAGCAAATCATGTTGTGATATCCATCTAATTTTGACTCAGATGGATTTCTTTTTCGAGCATCCGCTGTAACTTTATCACAATAAAACATCTAGCCGTCCTAGTGACGACCCTAGTTTTTTTCTGGTGGGGCTGCACGTCGCGTCCATGCAAGGTTTATGTGACAGATGTCTTGTTCACTGCATTCGTTCTGCTTGTCTTTGCATCTCAGCAGCTTGTCACGTGACAGTCTACGTTGCATCTATCGTTCGGACATGAGAGGATTCGAGTCTGGGCAACGTGGGGCGTGTGTTAGTGGCATATGAAGTGCCGCGGTAGCTCTCGGGTTTTGCGACGTTGCAGTGTTAGATTTCAAAGGACCGAAAAATTCTTTTCTCAATTTTACAAACTTCCCGATATACCTAGATCACTCCGTTAAACGGAGTTTCAACTGTATTACCATTTTTTGTGGGTCTGGACTCGTGCTTATCAACAGTGCCTATGCATTAAGGGCAACAAACTCTGGCCACTGCCATGTGTGGCCATGTAGCTGCACTGCTTTGGATACAGCACTCTTTGGCAATATCTGGTGCTTGTGCCAAAGAAAAACCATTAATCAACATCACAAGTTTACGTGCAAAGCTGCTGTACTTGCAAAGAATTGTCATTTTGTAGTAATTTCATTGCATAGTCAGTGTAATTTGTGCAGATGTAAATGGGTTCTTGAAATGTTTTAAGTTAGAGATAAATTTACCTATAATGGAAACTCTGCAAAGCAGAGAACAATATGCTAAGCATTACCTAATGGCGTCGCGACGCAAAGCACCTCCCATGCCCTGTGCGCCTGTACCACTTTGTTCCGATGCACAGCCACACCAGATGCACTGGCATTCTGCGGAGTGCAGCCATGCTCATCTGTGTCCACCCTAAGAGTGGATGACCCTGTACATTCAGGCATGAGCGGCTACAGTCTGGTTACAGTTTGACAGTGAAACTCGTTCGCCAGCTCTTGACGCATTCCTCCCTCTTCTTTGACAAATGCACGTTTACGCACAGCATTGCTCAAGTTTGTGGTCTTTCTCTGCAGGACGAAGACGAGTGAACTGCAGAGGCAGAACGAGAGCCCACCTCACTTTGCACAATCGGCTTTGGGAGAGAGTGCCAAGTTGAAGCATCAAGAGAAAATTATGTCTAAGTTATTGCAATGTATTCAACATAGTTTCACTTGAACTCTTGTAAATTGTCTCCACTCTTGCTTCCCAAGAAAACTGCCTGAAAAGTATCATTAGCACTGCTTGTGTGAGCTTTGTTTGACTAGTAGAAAGATTGTGGTGAAGCCGCCATTGCAGCCAGAGTCCTTTTTCTCCTCCTGAAAATGTCATTTTATGAGCAGGCATACCTTATTGTCTTGCTTATATTTTAAACCTTCTCTCATTTTAGTTTAGTGGTGGAAAATGTGTACTCTTCTATTTTAGTTTAGGCTAAGAGTAATGTATTAAAGAAATAAACAAATTTGATAAGATGATGATTGAAATGACACTGATCTGGAAGCTTAATACTCATGGAGGAAGGGCTTGGTCACCATTTCCAGGTGTTGCATACCGTGTGTTTCTTGCTCACGGTAACATTTTTTGTGTAATGTTCTTGTTTCCTTGAACTGAATGTGCACCATTGTGATTACAAGCATGACATGATTTGTACCACACGCACTAGCACTGTCAAGGCAAAGCATATACTTATTAAGGCTGTATGACTGCTTAACTAGTCAAACTAATACCTGAAGTCTGCAATTTACCGAGGCTGGTGTATATTCCGAAATGACCTGTCTGCAGGCAACGGAATGCTTGGTATCATCCCAACACAACTATTAAAGATTTTTTGAAAGCTTTCTTTTAAACTGCTTTGGGTAATTCTTTTCCTTTCAGTGCTGTGTTGTCCTCAAAATAATAAACTGAGAAAGGACTACATTATACTAACCGTGGTATATGCAATGTACCCTTACACTTTCATCAGTCCAAGCTGTGTGCTTTGTTTGCGGTTCAGGCATTGTGCGAACAAGTTCAAGTGTGATGCACAACACAACATACAGAAAATTTTTAGATGCGAAGTATCTCTTGCTCGGGGGTATGTCCCGCGGCGTGGGCGTCCGCACTCACTATGCATGCACAACTCTCCTCCTTCCCTCTCTCCAACAGCTGCGCGTTACCCTCTCCACTTCTCTCCCAGCAGCTGCTTGCGCTTCTCCTGCGTTCTCGCTTCTGCTCTCGCGGCGCATGCGCTACTCTCCTCCTCTAGTCTCCTCTCCTTCAAGCGAGCAGAGCGCTGCGCGCGTTGTCCAGCGCTTGCTTCGGTTGACTCCTCTGAAATGCCGGCTCCAGAGACCGAAATTCTCTCCTGCGCAACGCCGCGATGAGTGCCAGCGCATGCGTGTCCCCTCCCCCTCTCTCTCCTCTCCTACGCTGCCTCCCCTCTCATGCGCCTGTAGACCGTGTTCCCCGCTCGCCCTCTGAGAATTAACGGCCAGGCTAGAGGGAAGACACGATGCGCGTAGTGTTCCTCTTCGCGTTCCATGACGCAAGGTCGGTAGCATGCCCAGCGAACGCCAACGGAACACGATCGTGCAAGTGCTCCGGCTTCGCATCGCCTCATGGTCCCCTTTAGCGGAAGATGGTGTAATTTTTTTTTGCTTCCTTCATTCCCAAGTCACTGAATACATGTCCATGGCCGAATACCTTTTAACCCTTTCAAGGTCAAAGACGTACATGTACGTCATCCTTTGTATTTTAAAAAAAATGCGCCTTTTTCGATCATTTTTCTTGCTTGACGTGTGCTGCCACGTTGTAGGAATACATAGAATTTTTTTGTTGCGCCGATGTGTCTCCATTCTTTTTATGCTTTACTACAGCGGTGCACCGGATAGTTTGTTTCATTCTTCGGCCATTTCCCGCTTGTTACGCCCGCAAAACTGATGGCTTTCTGGTTTAAAATCTTTCATAAGGTGACTGATTTGTTACTATTTCATTTATTGCTCTTTGGTACGCGATTACGCCTGTTTCCGTGCAGGCGCCGAGTGACACAAACGATGCCGCTGTGGTTGCGTTTCCTGTTTCGGGGACCCACAAAAACCGCTTCTGTCTTGTTAGCGATAAGACGAAGGATTATTATAGGTTTCGGACTTTTTTTCGCTTTCCGGACGCACTCACAACTACACAGTTTTCTTCAGTGCGCTCACCCATGCAGTTTCCTTGTGCTATGGAAGTGTGCATTGGTGAATGTGCTGCAAGTGAGCAGTGGCGATTCCTCCAAATTGCCGCTCGACTGGCGAATCGGCATCTGATTCAGTAAATGTCAGCCCGTCATACGAGACTTTACTTACTAGTTAAAACTCGGATGTTGATGAGTGAGCGACATTTCAAAAGCGCGTGCAGCGAGATGATGCTGTCTGGATCAAAAGTGACTTTTCTCCCTCTGTGTTTCCACCTGACGCCACTTCACGCACTTATTTTTGTACGTCTGTGAACTACACAGCCGTTTATTGCAACGCATAATTTTTTAACGGTCGTATGGGTTTTTTTAGAATTTATCTTGCTGTTACTCATGAATAAACCATGTGTATGTACAAAAGAAACTATTTTTTTTTTTTCACTTTATGGTCACCCTAAAAAAATGACAATTTTTTTTCTGAAATAGATTCGCCTGAAGAATTTACATCGGCAATAAATAGAAAAGGCGAACGCTTGAGACACAGGGAAGCTGCCCTCGTACTCTGGGTCCTCACGTTAGAGCTCATACACACGCAGCATTCCACTCACGGTGATTGGCACTATTTTCTCGTCGTCTCTTGTTCTCTCTTTCCCTGGCCACGTATTCTGGATCTGCTTGTCGCTGCCGTTGCCGTTCTCGTACAGCAACAAGCCTCGCTTCACTATGCGCTGCTTCCCATGTCCCATGGCTGTATCTGATCGAGCGGCGGAAGTGCGGCAGAACTCGGTTGCGCGAGGTGTCTCTGTCACTGGGCGTGGCTTAGTGATGACAGCTGCGTGGTTGTTGCTACTGCCCATGTGCGGCTTGGCATGACGTCACGATGTTATGCCGGGCGTTCTTGCAGTTCCACCTCTTTCATGGTGCCACGGCGCATGCACCCTTCCCCTAGCGGAGAAGTCACGAAACGCCCCTGCATCTCGAAGGCTTTCGTTCTGACAATACCGGTTGTCCCGGCTCCTACCAAAACTCTACCAAAACGCCAGAGGGCAGCACAGGAAAATGGAAAAGGCGGATTGTCATGGCTACGGCGCGACTGGCTTTTCGTGAAACGTGCACATTTTAAGCGCTCGTTCACACAGGCGTCAAACGCTCCGTCACGTCACCGTCACGTCAAAAAAACGTACAGCAGACGCGACGTAGCAGTGTACGAACAGACGACGGCGGTTGCAGCGTCGACAGCAGCACGCTTTTGTGCAGTGTTGACCAAAATAGGAATTGTCCACGCAGCTCAAATGCTTCGCTGGCGCTCTCCCGACTCCGCTGGGCGCTCCTCCTCACACCACAAACACACACACACGCACAAAAGCAACCACTTGTCCCCCCGTTTTTATGGCCCATTCAGTCAGGCGCGCGTTCAGTGTTTCAAGGCCACGGACCCGGGGGCCGTATGCTAGACGCGTAGCTCTTCTCAGAACTCAGAACTCCAAACGTAAACTTCTGATTGGTCCGTTTTCTAGGGGCGGGGCTCCGTCCCCGTGCCGGCGACGGAAACGTAGAGCACTGCTCTACGACACCGTCAACCGTTTTTTCCGGAGAAAACGTCTCGGAAACCCTCTCCCCTGACGGAAATCGGCGACGTGACGTTGACGTGACGGGGCGTTTGACGGCTGTGTGAACGAGCCCTAACGGCAGCTTAAAGAGCTTCACTCTTAGAAAAAGTGTACCCTGGCAGGTCGCATTTGGTAAAAAAATTCGACCCTCAAAGGGTTAATAGTGTGCGAATACCAAATAATAGCTTTAGAATCAAATACCGAATCGAATTAAGAAAGGAAAAAAAGGTAGAAATCGAATATCAAAAGTTAAGTTTACAAGCTTGCATTACAAGCTTGCATGCAAAATAAATTTCCGTTGTGAAATGCAGTCACGTTATGTTTTCTTTTTCTTTCTTTGCTTGATGTACCATATTAAAAAGGGCGGGGGGGGGGGAAGGACAGTTGTGTAATTTGCTGTGCTGTGTGCCTATTTAAGTTGCCGGAACTAGCATGCAATTGTAAAAAGCGGAGTAGAAATATAGGCTTTTCCTTGAATATCATCGAGCGGTGATGCCGTGAAGCCTTTGGAATGATTGAATTATCGAGTGGGGACCTCCTTGATACATACCTGCTTTAAATGTACTAACAGTTAAAATGTTGTTGTAATGGCATCCTTGAGGGAGTCTATCGGTTAATACAAACTGCGATAACGTTTTGTTGCAAAAGAGTTAACTGCACCTCACAACTCGTTGACGCCACAATGTGTTGCAAGCATCTGGCGAGCATAGCGCTAGTGTAAGCATACTGCCCGTTTTTAATAGGCGACAACTAAAGCGCTTCACCGGTGCCGTGTCGCTGTTCGCTGCACACATCCTTGCACGGGAAGGACTGCTTTCAAGCGCACGTTGTATTGGGTAAACTAAAGCAGCTCGCTGGTACTCGCTGCATTCGTTCATGATCAGGCACTGCACAGATGCTGAAAAACCTTGCTGCACTGACACTACCACTGCAAACTTGCGGGGCGATTTTCTAAGCATACTGTATGCTTTTAATAGGCGACAGCCCAAATGTTCTTTGCCACCTCCTTGTCCAGACCGCTAGTGCATTGCGGTTACATGGAATGCGCATCTCTTGCAGGAAGATTGCCATGACCATGTTGACCGAGTAGTGAGCTGCTTGCCGCACCCATGCACGGTCAAGAACGAACCAGGTGCGAAGAACAATCTTACATGCGGCAAACGCGCATACGGTACATACAGCAGGCACATGAGTTGGTGACATGCTGCACGCCACTAAACTTGGGGCGATTGGCTTCACGTGGTAGCAAGTAGTGTGTTTCAGTGAAGTGGTGCCAGTTTTCATTCACTAGCTGCTGCACAGACGGCCACACACATGTAGGGAAAAGCTGATGACCATATCCGTGGCTCTGTCAGCCGTTGTGGGAAAAGTCCCTAGATTTTTCACATCTTCCTACTCTCCCAATCCCCTCTGAAGTGCAGCCAGCGTCTGCCGCCATGTTCTTCCTTAGGTGATTTACAAAGCCACGCACCTTTTAACGGACAAGATGCAAGCGCGGCGCATGTCTTCCCCCTTCATTTGTGAGGGTGTGGCTGCGGCTCTTGCAGACTCGGCAATCCCCTTCGCAAGAAAGGCCTTTTGCAGCATCACAGTGTCCACTCAAAGGTGATGAAAACAGGCATCCTAACCACAGTCATAAAAGCCAGCCTCCAAAAAACTGGCACTCTTCAACTGGCAACTAGCATCGGGGCCCAGCTTGCCCATATCAGTCAGGCAAGCAGGGTTTCCTTACAAAACAGTGTGTGCCCACTTGAGCGCAACTGCAAGCAGTTGGGAGCGGGTGAGACAGTCAACACAGAAAGTAGTGAGGAGCAGAAAGTGCAACGTGAAGGCAAGTGACAGAGTTTTTAAGTCAATGAAAAAGGGCTGTAGCAGCCCTCTGGGCTAATCAGAGCTGAGAGGATGAATTCAAGTGTCTATGGAATAGTGCTTCATACCGGTGCACTTGGCTTGTATGCAAATGGAAACTGGACGAGGTAACCCTAGAGTGTATCTTGCAGAGTGCAGACTGATGTTCCACATCATGTGGTCAGCATATTGTTATCAGCCTTTTGAATTCCAGCCCCACAAGCACCAGGGCTGTCTTTATTTCAATAAACCCTCTCAGCATATGCATGGTAAACGAATCTCAGTTGCAGTACAGCGCTTGTGTCATTTTATGTGTGCGTGAATTTGTTGTTTTGTGCGCTGCTTCATCAAATATCATGGCTCATCAACTAGCCCATCAGTACATATTAAGAAATCTCGGTGCATAATCAGCTGTTATTGCATCTAGAGCAGCGGTGGGCTGCTCAATGCCCAATTAACAAAAAAGGTGAAGCTCTCGGTACAGTAGCCAAGGCATTCATACAGTGAACATTTGGAGGACCACAAAAGGGAAAATGGAAATGCTGAAATACAAGTGCACTTGTTTTGAAGCTTGAAATGCTAGGCGGAAAAAGAGTCAAAACTCCAGAAAACATTGGACTGTCTGAGAGATTCTGTGAAGATTTTGGAAAAGAAAAACAGTAGAGCCTCAGTAAATGCAAATCTCTTAAATGGAATTTCAGCTATAATGGAACAAATGCCTCTCGTACGACTGGTTTCGTACCTGAATGTTACAACCCACTTCATCTCTCAGTAAATGGAACTATTGTTAAACGGAATATATTTTCTTGGTCCCTTCCGGTTCCGTTTAACAAGAGTCTACTGTAACTCTGTTAGCCAAGGCAAACAGCTTTTGAAGGAAGGAAGATTGGATTCACAAAATTCATAAATAAAGCTTGTTTTACAATTCCTTGAATTTCTATTCAAATATGCTGTGCAAACACTGAGAAGGGTACTCGTCATCTCTGAGTGATTGTGATATCATCCTGAACGAGACGTGCAAAGAAAGTCCTGAGCAAGAAACTCGCGCCTGTGCAGGTGGTTCCGTGTGTTCGTGCTCTTTCGCACAGTGTCGAAAATCCTGTCATTGCATTAGAATTGTCAAATTGGCACCATGCGCACACAAGAAGAAAAAGATGTCATTCAATATGCTTCCATGTTTACAGACTGCATTTCTGGGGTGGCCAGACTGAGCCAGACAGCACTGCCACATTGTTAAGGATGGTCTGGGCATATTAGTGGCAGCACTTTGCAAAGTATAAGGGCGCTATCTTAAGTTTAATGCATCAGAGTTTACAGGCCGAGCAAAGGACAGAGAGGAGGGAAGTGATAGAGGCCTTCTGCGTAAAGCAGTGGGGGCATGTGTGTGTCGGTGCACAGTTTTTATCCCTTCAAAACAAAAAGCTGGCTTTTCTCTGCGACACACTACAGTTTTCTTTATTATGTGCATGTGTGAATTGCACATTATGGTGATATGTGCACACCTTTATCATGTATCCAACAAAAATGAAAACATGAAGACTTAGGAAGACAAAGGGACAGTAATAACGCTGGTGTTCAGCTAAGTTTATTGCACAGAAGGAACAGTTTTAGCCAAGGTGAACATGTACTAAAAGAAAAGGGATTCTTACATTCGATTTATCTTTCTGTGTCTGCATATTTTTAAAGCAAGGTACGTGTGACCGGGCTAGTTGGTATTCCACAGCTACGTGAAAGACACAAAGACGAGGACTGGCGCTGACTTCCAACTAAAAATGAGAACAAAATGGCACATGCGATCACAGCTCATTCATTTGCGCATGAAGACAGGAAGTGAAACGAGAACCGAGAGAACACCAAAAACTGCAAAACACTTTTTAAAAAAAGCCGCGAAAAAAACGTCAAAACCAACTGGAGTACGTCTAGGTTATATGTGTGGAAGAACTAAGGTACCGTAAAAACCCGCGTATAGCCCGGGGTTTTTTTCTAGATTTTAGGGTGCGAAATTTCGGCCCCGTATTATATGCGGGTCCCAAGAATTTTCGGCCCAAATTCAGTTTCGGTTTCGGCATAGCGCGGTGCTATCATCATCATCAGCTGTCTGCGCGCTTCTGCACTAGGTAGTGTTAGCGGCGTTAGTCTTAACTGGTCAGTTGGTCAGTGGCCTTTGCTTCAACTTGGTGCCCATAACGACGGCCTCGATTTTGCTCCTGTGATTTTACGCCATGTCAGGACCGCGCAGGCAGTACTCTGCTGCTTTTAAAAGAAAAGTTATCGCTGCTGCCGAAACCATCGGCAACTGTGCCGCGGAGCGGCAGTTCGGAGTCAACGAGCGGAGCATTCGCGGTTGGCGGAAGCAGAAGGAAGCCCTCTTTGCATGCAGCGGCCAGCTAAAAAGTTTGGGAGTGGATATTCGCCCGGCATCCGGCTGAATTGCGCGAGCGGAACTTGGCCGGCAGTGTCTCCTCATTGGCCGGCTGTAGTCACGTGGTTAATGCCGGAATCCTGAGGCAAAAAGCGCTTTGCCGGCACGGGTGTATTTGCCGAGTGTCATTTCGCGAGTGGCCGTCAAGCGAAGATGCCGGCATTTAGTGAGAGAACAATTATATGCCGGTAGTTTGACTTACCCACGCCGTCGCCACATCCGAAAACGCACGCCGTGACGGCAACAGTTGTCCGGTTCTGGTTTGGCCGGCAGTTTGCTTTTGCGGCCGGCCGTCAAGCGACGAGCGCTGGCACTTAGCGCACCGGTATTTGCGAGTTTCATTTCGCGAGCGGCCGTCAAGCAAAGAGTGCCAGCATTTAGACCCACGCCGTCGCCACGTCTGAAAACGCACGCCGTGACGGCAACAGAGTTGTCTGGTTGTGGTTTGACCGGCAGTTTGCTTTCGCGAGCGGCCGGCCGTCAAGCGACGAGCGCCGGCACTTAGCGCGGAGACAATTATTTGCCGGTAGTTTTACTTATCCATGGTATAGCCTCCCCTGAAAACAGGCAGCTGTGACTACTACGACGGCACAAGTCGTCCGGTTGTGGTTTGACCGGCATGCAGTTTGCTTTCGCGAGCGGCAGGCCGTCAAGCGACGAGCGCCGGCACTCAGCGCGGAGACAATTCGCCGGTAGTTTTACTTATCCATGGTATAGCGTCCCCTGAAAACATGCTGTGACTACTACGACGGCACAAGTCGTCCGGTTGTGGTTTGACCGGCATTTGCGCTGTTACTTCGTTTAACTCAGTTAGAACCTGACGGTATATCCTCCACTTAGAATGCCCTGCGAACTTCGCAAGTGTACCGTTGCCTTTCATAGTGCACATTGGAGTGAAAAAAAAAAGGGGGGGGGGGGTCGTGTTTCAATTTTTTATTTCTATGTTGCCAAAATAAATGTCATACATTTAGAAGTTACGAAGAATTCTGAAATGCACAATACTCACACGAAAGTTTCATATTTTTGTTCTTTGGCTGCCTCTGATGACATATGGAAGGGCTGTGTATGATATCAGCAAAGGCGCTACTGAACATCTTGTGCGTTTCTATGAGATGAAAAAGTCCTTGGCCTGGGAATGTCGCTGGAGCCAACATTTCAACAAACGGGCCTGCTTTGTCAGGGCAGCCTTGATGATAACAAGTCCACCTGTCGAAATGTTGGCTCTAGCAACATGCCTTTTCAATGATTTTTAAATCTCTGCAAGCTTCCATCTTATCCTGAATTTGTCTTTGAATGTCAACAACACACTCCTCACATTGCGTTTTTTTTTTTTTCTTGTTGCGCGGTACACAAAAAGTAATTTCAGGCGTTATAAAAGGCAACACAAGTCTTAGTTTACACAATTTTAACATGGAAGATATGCACATAAATATTGTCAAAAGTCACCTGCAGTGGGAACATTGCAGTTTCTTCTCTGACTACCTCAAATCAGATGGAGGGGTATGATAATGGCAATTAGTAGAGGTCAAACTCTACACAACAGGTAACGTCAGGTGATATAAAAAAGTAGCACGTCTCAGTTTTAAACAATTTTAACATGGAAGATATGCACATAAATATTGTCAAAGGTCAAGATATGCACATAAATATTGTCAAAAGTCACCTGCAGTGGGAACATTGCACAGTTTCTTCTTTGACTACCTCAAATCAGATGGAGGGGTATGATAATGGCAATTAGTAGAGGTCAAACTCTACACAAAGGGTAACGTCAAGTGATATAAAAAAGTAGCACGTCTCAGTTTCAAACAATTTTAACATGGAAGATATGCACATAAATATTGTCAAAAGTCACCCGCAGTGGGAACATTGAACAGTTTCTTCTTTGGCTACCTCAAATCAGATGGAGGGGTATGATACCAGCTACAGTGCCAGTCAAACCCTTCATTGTCTCCATGACATTTCTCACTTTTTTGTTGTTGCATGGTACACAAAAGGTCATTTCAGAATGGCTTGCACATGATGCCATAGACGCAGCTTCTCAATGAACTGGCACTGCACGATGGTGGCTCTGATGACAAACAAGTTTCGTCTGTGAAAAGAACATGGCAGGAACATCTCTGTGTGCAAATAACAAAAGTACATTCATGTGATGTTTTGATAACATTAATGTGGCATCGCAAACACCACGTCCCCACATGCTGGTGCTCCAACACGGTGCTTTCAATGACATCAATGCAAGCCATCAATAACAAGTAACAAAGTTGTTTGTACAATGTTGACGTGAAAGCCAATGCACAATGTTGACCTATATAATAGTCACACACTTGGAACATTGCCACAGTTTCTTTTTTGGCTGCCTCTTCAACAATGTGCAAGGTATATGGTACCAGCAGAGACACCAATCACAAAAAATAGTCAAACTTCTCAAGCTCTTCGTGACACTGTTCACATTCCCACTGGTGCATTGATATGTTTCACCTTCACTGTGCTCGTTATAGAGAGCCATGCATCACTGCTGAAAAAGGGCCTTACAAGGTTGATGTCCATGCACTCATCCAAAACACCACAGTTCAGCAAATGTGGCTTTGTTTTCACATCTTCTTCAAGAATTTTATCACTGAGGGCACTGATAACACCTAAACAGTTGCGCTCAGAATATTAGGTGGTATCGTAATCGTCGGTGATTTTTTCCCCTTTATTTCACCATGTTTGTCACCGACGTGGCGGGACTACGTCACACTATCTTGACATGTATCGGCAAATAATTGTCTCCGCGCTAGTCGCTTGACGGCCGGCCGCTCGCGAAAGCAAACTGCCGGTCAAACCACAACCGGAGGACTTGTGCCGTCGTAGTAGTCACAGCCTGTTTTCAGGGGAGGCTATACCATGGATAAGTAAAACTACCGGCAAATAATTGTCTCCGCGCTAAGCGCTCGTCGCTTGACGGCCGGCCACTCGCGAAAGCAAACTGCCGGTCACACCACAGCCGGACGACTTGTGCCGTCGTAGTAGTCACAGCTGCCTGTTGATAAGTAAAACTCGCTCGTCGCTTGACGGCCGGCCGCTCGCGAAAGCAAACTGCCGGTCAAACCACAACCAGACAACTCTGTTGCTGTCACGGCGTGCGTTTTCAGACGTGGCTACGGCGTTGGCAAGTCAAACTACCGGCATGTAATTGTTCCCGCACTAAATGCCGGCACTCTTCGCTTGACGGCCGCTCGCGAAATGAAACTCGCAAATACCCGTGCGCTAAGTGCCGGCGCTCGTCGCTTGACGGCCGGCCGCAAAAGCAAACTGCCGGCCAAACCAGAACCGGACAACTGTTGCCGTCACGGCGTGCGTTTTCAGATGTGGCGACGGCGTGGGGAAGTCGAACTACCGGCATATAATTGTTCTCTCACTAAATGCCGGCACTCTTCGCTTGACGGCCGCTCGCGAAATGACACTCGGCAAATAGCCGTGCCGGCAAAGCGCTTTTTGCCACAGGATGCCGGCATTAACCACGTGACTACAGCCGGCCAATGAGGAGACACTGCCGGCCAAGTTCCGCTCGCGCAATTCAGCCGGATGCCGGGCGAATATCCACTCCCAAGAAGTTTCCGCGGACCAAAAAATGGAGCATTTCCTGACGTGGAACGAGAACTCACAGACTTTGTGCGGGAGCAGCGAGCTGCACATCTCGCTGTCAACATCGAGCTGCTACAAGCGAAGGCAAGGGAGATCGCTCGAGACAAAGGCATTCAGCCGGAGGATTTCAAAGCGAGCAAGCATTGGGTGTCTCGCTTCATGCGCCGCGCTGGGTTCTCCCTACGTCGGCGTACGTCGATCTCCCAGAAGCTACCAGAGAGCTACGAAGAGCACCTCGTGGCTTTTCAAAGGTACATAATTGCGTTGCGAAAGGCAGTCCCCTTTCAGCTGGGCCAGATCGGCAACGCGGATCAGACGCCGGTCTACCTGGATATGCCCTCGGCGCTGACGGTGCATCAAAAAGGCTCCAGGCAAGTTATCGTGCGGTCGACTGGAAACGAAAAAACGCGGGTGACTGTAATGTTATCCTGCACGGCTGACGGTCGCAAGCTGCCACCCTACGTGGTGTTCAAACGAAAGACGCTGCCGAAGGGGGAGAAGTTCCCGAAAAATGTCGTCGTCCGCTGCCAGGACAAGGGGTGGATGGACGAATCGTTAGTCCTTGACTGGATAAAGTCCGTGTGGTGTCGACGGCCCGGAGCACTGCTGGGGCTCCCTTCGATGCTTGTGCTCGACGCGTTTCGGTGTCACCTGGCCGACTCCGTAAAGCGACTGCTGCGCGACTCCCGCACCGAGCTCGTCGTCATCCCGGGAGGGATGACATCACAGCTGCAGCCGCTTGATGTGTGCCTTAATAAGCCATTTAAGGACCATGTCAAGCGCCTGTACGTGGAGTGGATGAGGTCCGGAGAACCAGAAGTGACCCCTGCCGGACGGCTGAAACGGGCCTCGCCAGCGATGCTCTGCTCGTGGATAGTCGAGGCTTGGGCCTGCATTCCAGAGGCGCTCGTTTGCCGCGCCTTCAAAAAGTGCTCCATCTCCAACGCGCTTGATGGCACTGAGGATGATGCGCTGTGGGAGAACATTTCCGACAAGGGAGCTTCGGAAGAGAGTGCGTCCGACGACGACGATGAATGAAATGTCAATAAATGCATTTTTTCCATTTTCCTCGGACTATATTCGGGTGAAAACTTTTTTTCTCACGTTTGCTATCCCCGAATTACACCCCGGACTATATGCGGGTCCGAGCTATATGCGGGTTTTTACGGTAATCTATTTCTTTCTCAGTTAGAGCGGTTGAAGGTTTGTTGATGCAATTGCCTTTAGTGATAGCCACAGCCTCAATGATGTGTTATCCTGGTGATGCCTAGCTATGTTGTCTCTCTCCCACGCTGTTCACGTAGCCATGCATATTTCTCTTATTTCTCTCATGTGCTGGAAATGCACGAAAGCTGAGACCATATCGGATTCGTCCAGAGAGTGCCCAACCTCTGTTGCTTCCTGTCAGTGAAACGCAGAGAGAGAAAGAGAGGGAATGAAAGCGATAGAAACAGACAGAAAGAAAGAATGCATAGCCTTGTGTAGTATAGCAAGGGGGGTGGGAAAGGGAAGTGAGGGTGAAGAGCAGGGGTGGATGAAGCATTGCATAGCCATTGCTTAGGTACATCGAGGGGGTGGGAAGTGAGGGGGCATTGTATGCAGTGAGGGAGGGCAAAGCATAGCATATAGCAAGTGATGGGAGAGTCTTGTGCAGTATACCAAGGGAAGGGCAAGGCCACCAGCTCCGCTCTTTCCTCAGTCTTCGCACTAGTGCCCCATTCTTTTTTCAAGTCTTATTTTCCTACATGGCATGCAACTCCCTTTAAATTCAGTGCAATGTTTCACAGCATCTAACAGTGCTATTTTGTCACCATGAATATTTCCGATAAAGTGACAAGTGACTGTTGTACCATAGTGTAGTGCACTTGCAGGTATGCAGCATTTGATGCAGTTAAACCTCAATGTAACGAAATCCTTAAGATAATGAAGTATTTCAGTTTTTATAACTTCACGTCCATAGAACACCATGTATTTTTTGCCTTAATAAAACTAAGCATGTTTATCCGTGATTGCAGTAATAACAAAGTTTCACTGCGATCAGCAAATGTGACCACCGTAAACAGAAGTGCTGTAAATGAGGTTGTCACCTTTCTTGCATGACAGCTTAGACCACAGTTCTTTTGCTTTTGTGGTGACCGATGGTTTTTTGATGTTGCGTGTTCACATCGGGCTCGGCAGCGCAAGCGGTTCAGTTTGGTGAACATGATCACGTCAGCAGTGCACTGTTTCGGGCAAGGCCGGAGGTTCTGATGACAAGGCAAGCGGCACAATAGACATGGTAGCTTTGCTTAACCCATATCACCAGAATTACTTTTTTTGGTCGAGTTGGTACTTGCTGAATGTTAGGATATTGTAGTGCAAAAACTCGGAAGAGAAAGACTGAGAGGCGGACAGGAGGAGAAGGAAATATGGTGCTACACTTACAACTGTTTTATTTGGCACGAAGCTTATATATATATATATGTGTGTGTGTGTGTGTGTGTGTGTGCACGCATATGTATGTCTCATGTACACACGCTCGACACCAGGCGACAGCACAGAGCAAATGATAAGTCACCTTGTTTGTGACGAGCTTATGGTTCTCATTTCCATGTGAGAGCTATATATGTATTAGATGTCACAGGGTCGTGACGTGGCAATGAAGGCAGCAGTCGGCGTGTCCAAGATGAAACTCTTTATTTGGCCGAACTTGTGGCTGGGAAACGGAAAGTCGAACTGCAGCAATACATGCTGTACACTGATAGCGGTGAACCACTTAAGCTTTGGCCGTCGGAAAACTGACCTGCAGCAAGGCACGTCGGCATTTACACATGCGGCATCGAACATTCGAGCCTTATCGCTGGTGGCCACGTTAGATCGAGAATAATCTCAGCGGTTCGCATTTTCGCGCTCAAGCCTATAAGATTCTAACATAATCTGGAAGGTTCTCAGACATTAGCCGTGAAATAAAACAGCGCAACAGCTTAGACACAGAGAAGAGAAACGACACCTGGGTAAGACAAAACCAAACTTCCAAAGCTGTTTCTCTGTTCTTATTTCCCAATGAACATCAACGTATTTGCCAATCTGCTTCAATATGTATCATGCTGAATAAACCAATTGCAAGTGTGGCACAGTCTTTCTGCTCCTGTCTGTCTAGTCTTTCCTTTTGAGTTTGTGCTACAGTATCCTGTCATTTATATTACCAATGCATCGAACCTGCATTTCTTTCGGCTTTATGCGCGACGTACATACAGTGAACAGGCACCGCAAACAAGGCTTCCAGCGCTGCATTACACTTGTAGTTGCCAGATTGACTAGATAAAGATCAGTTTGATTCGCACTGTATATAGTCCTAATATTTTTTCGGCACTTTCCGTTTAAAAGTGAATCTTTAGGCGACTGTACTTTGCAAAAAAAGGTCAAATTTCAATTTAATGATATACAGTAGACTCTCGGTAAACGGAAATCTGTTAAACGGAACTGCTGCTTAAATGGAACAACTGAATCGGATATGATTGGTTTCGTACATGAATTCTGCACCCCTGTTCATCTCTCAGTAAACAGAACTCCTGTTAAATGGAACACATTTTCCTGGTCCCTTTAGGTTCCGTTTAACGAGCGTCTACTATAATAAAGTAAATTGCCGATTTTAGTGACTTTGCTAAATCGAGTTTTAACTGTATAAAAAAAATCTCATTTTCTTTGACAGAAGCACTCCAAACCCTTCAAATTTCTTCGTGACTGATATACAGAAAATGAAAAGTCTAACAAGCATCTTAAGTGGTAATTGTAGAAATCATTAGCAAAAAATTCATAGGCAGTTGCACGAATGTTAAAGGAGCACTGACACAAAAATTTTGCACCTTGTTTTTTTTTTGTTGCAATAGATAGCTTATGATCCACTTATCACGGCTGCAAACCTCGTTTGCGCGAGTGCGCGACGGTTATTTATTTAGAGACGTTTTTAGAGCGCCCAGTCGCAGTTTCGGTTTCAAAGAGCACCGAGCTAGGCAGCTACTTCCGGTGGACGGGTAACCACAGCTGGCGAAGTGAACACGCAATATTGTGTCGTAGGCGGCGCGCGAACGTGGGTGAGGTGCGGCGAGCGCCGAACCAGGTCATGTGGCGCCAGCTATGGAGGATTAGAAACAACTAACAAACGCGTAATCTATGTCCTCCGAGCATTTGGAAGCGCCCATCTCGACTCGCTAAGCTTACAGCTTCGATTATTTGACTATGGCTCTCAAAAACGGCGCCGAATCGGGACGAATACACTGCTGTCGAAGCTTAAGGACTTGAATCTAAAGCAAATGGAAGCATCAGTACGGAACTTACACGTTACAGAGCGCAAGGCGGCCACTTGATAGATTCGAAGTGGGCGACAACCGCTTTTGGCAGCGCTGCCATGTTTTTCGGAGGCGCGAATGCCTCGCCGGCGAAGCTTGCCGTGCAAGTTGGACAGCTCTCGCGCGTGCGGCGACGGCCGACGTTCTGCGGCACCGCGCCGTTGCGGCAGGCTTGCCGCTAGCGTGAGCGGGCCATAACATTTGCCAACGGGCATGACGAGCGAACAGCGGAAGAGAACACAACTAGCACACGCAAAGCCGCAGGCACGGAGGAAGAAATGGCAGGTAGCACGGCACAAGCGCAAGGGTACAGTGGAAGTGTGATGAACGCGCCTGCTAGCGCGTGCCGCCTTGGAAGGAAGCCGCCAGGTGGCGCTGGCACACGCTTGCACGTCGGCCGCGGAGGCAAATGCGCTGCGCGGGGACTGGAATCATCCGCACGCGCAGGCAGTGCGCAACTTTTAAATAGTATTGTTGGTCGTGCATGGCTTCAAATGGCGACGGAGTAATTATGCTAGCTTCTGGAACTCCAAGTGAGCGCGCGACGCCACTGACGGGCTAGCAGACGCACGCGCGTAAGGGTCTTTCCTTTCTGTCTATTTCTGTCTAGCCTCGCACGCCACCGGAGGGCTCACATTGTTGTGCAAATAAAAATTATTATTATTATTATTATTTTAGCGATGTGACCAAGGGGTGCTAAAGAGAACGACAAACTCAGTTGTGAGCCATTATTTGCAACATCTTGACGGCCACTTCGGTGAACCATCATCTCTTCAAGCCCTCGTCTGTAAATAAACACCCATCATTCGTAACAATATATATGACTCGCTATAGCCGCTTTACTTCTGCTAACACATAACCAAACGCAAACACAAGAATTCCGAGCGGTAACTCGGAAGAAAACATTTTATTTTCTACACATTGGTCTCACAACACATTAGGAATGGTGACTCATTATCTGTACACAACAATACATTCTCGCTTCGATGTTGCTGAGCGCGATGCATATGAGCTGGCATGTTTCTTTTGTTTTTATCCAGGAGAAAAATGTTTTATAGTCCACACGCACATCACAGGATGTTGTCTGCCTTGGGCTGTAAACCTAAGTGACGCGCCTGAGCTTCAGGTGCTTCTTTTCACGGGAAGACGCTCTCTCCTTGTTTAGAGCCTTCGTGTAGAAATGCAAGCGGGTGAGCAGAAGCTTTGTTACCTGCTTGGTGAGGTTCGGACCATGTTGTGCGCAGCCCATGGTGCGACGTCGTTTTTTTGCAAGCAGGAGACAAGCTCTTCCAAGCTGTCGCTGTGCAGCTCGTTGTAACTAAACCACATTGAAAAAGTGATTTCAAGGGCGTCAACAAACGAGAACAGCTTCTCCGAAGGGTAAACGAGGCCCCCGTTGTCACAGAACTTGGTGAACATCGCTAGGTTTTCCTTAGCTTCGTCTGGTGGAACGAGGAGCTCGTCTAAGCATTCCTTACACGCAGTCTTCAGGATTGTTTTGCGTGCAACATAACCTGCCATGAAAAAGACTAGCCGCGAGTCGCTCAGCTTTTCAGGGTACTCATGGTCAGGGAGTTTTGCAGCCTTCTTTATCATGTTAGAAGCTTCTTCGACTTTGCCATTGTCCAGCAGTACTTCCAGCTCCTGGCTTGCATCCTTAGCACCGCGAAGAAATATCAGATTACAAAAAGAAACGAAGACGAGCGTGCGCGACTCACCGCCGGTCAACGTGCAAGCAACGTATAAACGACTGCGCGCGCCCCCTCGCGGTTCCCTCGCGGGGGCTTCAATGCGCTCCGTAGGCGCCGCTTGCCGCTCATCACACTTCCCCTATTCTAGCCACTGTAGCAAGGGCACAACCAGCCACCAGCCAACACAAACTCGTGACGTAGGTTTGTTTACACATCCGCCGCGTTGATGTCGGCGTCGCGAAGCGCTCGCATCTCGCTCAGCATGTCGCTCAGTCGCGCGGCATGCACTTTAAAATTGATTTTAAATATGTTCTAGGCTATATTGGCCCTTGATATTTCGTAGACGTTGTGTACGGCTCCACATATATCTATTTCACTCATTATCTCGCCTTCGAAATTTTGTGTCAGTGCTCCTTTAAAGGGGCCCTGCAACATTTTTTCGACTGCCTCCTGCAGCAGTGGAGTGCATTGAATGCCAAGATGAACGCAAAAAAGCTGTGCACGGAATCAGCCTTCAAGCTCAAAGTCGGACAAGGTGATGAGGGAAAATGTTCCCTTTTGCATTTCACTCTGCCATTGATGCCACTGGTTGTTTCCAGTCACTGCATGCTTCTTGTAGAAATATACCGTCTCACCAGTCTCGCTTCATGGTGGCCTTTGCAAACTGTTGTGCAGCACACCTAGTGTCACATTGCAATTGTTTTCAAAATATAATTAAAACCAAATCCTTTTGTATTGTGTAAGCCATAAAGACTTCAAATATAACAAGCTTGCTTCGCTCTACACATTATGTCTTGAAAATTCAAGTGTACAAGGGAGTTAGGAAAACACCAATATTTTACTACAGTTAAACTCTATCTAACAAAACCTGATTTCACAGAGTTCCCGATCCAATGAAGAAATTTTCATTCCCCAGCAGGTACTCGTTATCAACACAGATTAACAAGGTAACTTGATCACCAAACCCGATTTAACGGTGTTTTACAGCAAAAGCTGTTATGAAAGCACAAGAGCCGTTTTTGGCGCCGTAGTTGTCCGCCACCGCTGCCGGTGTCGGTAACCAATATCGCGCGAAATAAGAAAAAATATCCAGGATGAAACGGGGTTCGAACCTAGACCCTTTGCGTGGGAGCCCAGTATTCTACCACAGATCCATGCTGGTGCTTGAAACTCCATTGCAAGAAGACCTGCACACGGCCGCTCTATGAAAACGCACCCGTGACCTGCATGTCGGGAAGGAAGGAAGGAAGGAAGGAAAACGGGAGAGAGGAAAGACAGGGATGTTAACCAGTTTGGCATAACCGGTATGCTACCCTGTACAGGGGCTCCGGAAGTATACAAGACGTGTGGGGGCGACGTCCGTGGGTTGAATGTTGCATCGTGTGTGATATATATATATATATATATATATATATATATATATATATATATATATATATATATATATATATATATATATATATATATATATATATATACGCGGTTTCCGATTACCAATATGACGCGACTGCCAGGTGAAATATTTTCAGATTTATCGGCTGCTGGGAGAATAGACACTGCCGATCTAGGTCGCTCACAGTCTATTTCTTGTTTTTTGTCTCACCCAAAGTCTATATCGACCAGATGACGCTGATACCATCTTATGTAGCAACAATAACACGTTTACGCGGAACATCAACCGCGAAATCTAGAGCTGTATAAGCAGAAAAGGAAGTCTGGTTGTAGCTTACCGCCTTATTGAAGCCGACAGTGAGGTCGATGTTCTTGATCATTCTCTACCTGCTTGGGCGTGTGATATGCACAGCCAGTTAGGGAAAAACGAACACTAACGGCTATGAAGTTCAGCTGGAATGAACAGGGGTACTGAAAAATGCGTGCAGTTTCAGTTGGGTGTGAAAAGATGACTCATTCGTGGTGATATTTGCAAGCAAAGGCCGAACATCTTTTACTCAATTTCTTTCGCCCCAGACTCGGCGCTGAAGAATTGTCTTCACGAATCTTGTTGCTCTCAGCGAGTTAAGGCGCAATGATACGTCACCACGTGAATAAACGGCCGCTGCATGGCAGCGGCTTTCGTGATTGCCGCTATGGATGTGGTTGCAGACTTTGAACATCGCAGGGAAGATCTCGCAGTGGAAGCAGCTGAAGTTGGTGATGGGCGCAAGATTTGCATGAAGATCCGCAGACGATGGACGAAAGAAGATGGATCCGAAACACTGCGTAGTAACGGGGCTGACGAGGTCACCAGGGAAACGGAGTGTGCAGCCATAAACCATCTCGGCTACAGAGCAGGCAAGTTCTGGCCGAAGTGTTGAACGCAGGCCGAGAAGCACGATGGGGAGGTGTGATACCCAATCTTTGGCGTGAGGCTGCGAGGCGAGTGCTGCTTTTAGATGACGATGGAGTCTCTCTACCAGGCCATTTGATGCTGGATGATACGCAGTTGTGCGAATACGCGCACAACCCAGTAGAGATGTGACAGAGGTGAAAAGCGCTGACTCAAACTGTCTGCCTCGATCAGTAGTCACCGTTGATGGTACACCGAAACGGCTAATCCAGGTAGCAAGAAAGGTACGAGCAACTGTTTGTGCCGCGATGTAAGGCATTGGAGCTTCTTCAGGCCACCTAGTGTACCTGTCAATACACGTAAGCAAATACGCATTTCCCCGACATGGAGGTAAAGGCCCGACAATGTCCAAATGAATGGTGTGTCGTTGTACCTTGATACGCTGACACGTTGTGCAAGTGCGAACCCAGTCACGAATGTTAGCGCGTATGCGCGGCCCGACATAGCGTTAAGTGACCAGGTGTTGCGTAGCTCTTACGCCTGGATGGCAGATGGAGTGGAGGGTGTCAAAAACAGCACGACGCAGCTGTGAAGGAACATAGATACGAGTGCAGTTGTGTGAAACATCGCACCAGAGCGTAACGTCGTCGTCGGGAAAGTTGACCTGTTCCAGTCGGAGGGAAGTAGAGGATCGGAGTCGTGGAAGCTCATCGTCTAATGCCTGTGCCTCCGCGAGCGAAGAAAATGAAAGGACGGTGGTGCCTGTCGTGGCATTGATGGTAATACGACTGAGAGCGTCCGCTGCACTGTTAAAGCTGCCTTTTACATAACGTATGTCTGTGGTGAATTCGGCAATGTAAGGAAGGTGTCGAAGTTCTCTAGGAGTGTGCGTGGCACTGCAGGAACGTAAAGCCGAAACAAGTGGCTTGTGGTCGGTAAGAATGGCAAATTGTCGCCCTTCAAGGAAGTACCTGAAATGCTTCACCGCAAGGTAGGCCGCGGTGAGCTCCCGTCCGAAAGTACTGTATCGGCGCTCCGTGTCGCGTAACTTGCGGGAAAAGAAGGAAATTGGAGCCCATGCACCATTGATTCATTGATGAAGAGCGGCTCCAACTGCTTCTGAAGAAGCGTCCACCATGATGCTAGTGGGAGCAGTTTGTGAAGGGTGGTGCAGGAGGGTGGCCTGGGCGAGTTTGGTCTTAACGGCGGCAAAAGCTTGATCCGCGACCGTGTCCCAGGGAAGTGCGGCTGACTCGGCTTGCGAAGTCGGGAGTAGTGCTTCCAGAGGCTGCAGCAGTGTAGAGCATGTAGGGATGAAGCGGCGATAAAAATTGACGAGTCCGAGAAAACGTCGCAGACTACGTATGGACGTGGGAGGCGGGTACTCGAGGATAGCTGAACCTTGTCAAGTAGAGGAGTGATGCCATCTTTAGTGATCTGATGTCCGAGGAATGCTATCTCCGAGACTCCAAACTGACACTTTTCTACATTGATGACAAGGTCGTAATCACGCAGTCAAGTGAAAAGCTCACGTAGATGTGCCTTGTGCGTTTCAGCGTCCTTGCTGGCAACGAGAAGATCGTCGATATAGGCGAAACAAAACAGCAAGCCTCTTGTGACTTCGTCTATAAAACGCTGAAATGTCTGAGCTGCGTTTCTCAAACCGAAAGGCATTCGTAAATACTCATAGAGCCCAAATGGGGTAGTTATTGCAGTTTTGGGAATGTCAGACGGCTCAACGGGGATCTGGTGATAAGCTTTCACGAGATCAGTCTTCGAGAATACTGTTGTGCCGGTTAAAAAGGCAGTACAGTCCTAAGTATTGGGTAACGGGTATCGATCTGGAAAGGTGACTACATTGAGAGCCCGATAATCACCACAGGGCCGCCAGTCATTGCTCTTCTTGGGAACCATGTGTAGCGCCGACGACCACGAGCTTGATGAGGGACGAATGATCTGCAGCTGTAACATATGCTCAAACTCGTTGCGAGCAATTCGAAGTTTATTAGGGCCAAGTCGGCGAGGGCGGCAGTGAACCGGTGGGCCTGTGGTAACGATGCAGTGGGTCACAGTGTGCTTGGGGGTCTTATCCATTGGAGACTGCGTTGTAATCTCCGGAAACTCGTTGAGCAGAGCTGTATATGGTGACGTAGGCGGTTTCACGAAAGTGGGGTTTAGGGCTGTAGCGCGTGACAGAAAACCATTGACCGATAAACCGGTATAGCTATCCACCAGGCGACAGCGGTTCATATTCACGAGCAGATGAAAATGCCTTAAGAAATCGGCGCCTAAAATTGCGTAGCGTACGTCTGCTATCCAAAAAATTACACCATCTCCTGCTAAAGGGGACCATGAGGCGATGCGAAGCCGGAGCACTTGCACGATCGCGTTCCGTTGGCGTTCGTTGGGCATGCTACCGACCTCGTGTCGTGGAACGCGAAGAGGGACGCTACGCGCGTCGTGTCTTCCATCTAGCCTGGCCGTTAATTCTCACAGGGCGAGCGGGGAACGGCGTCGACAGGCGGGCGAAAGGGGGGCAGCGTAGGAGAGGAGAGAGAAGGGGAGGGGACGCGCATGCGCTCGAGCTCATCGCGGCGTTGTGCAGGAGAGAATTTCGGCATGTCTAGCCTAGCCCGCGTTTCAGAGGAAGAGTGGAAAGGGGGATGGGAGAGGGGAAGTGGAGAGGGGAGAGGGGAAGTGGAGAGGGAGAGGGGATGGAAAGTGGAGAGGGAATGTGGAGAGGGGAAGGGGAGAGGGTGAGTAGAGAGGAGAAAGGGGTAGAGGGGAAGGGGAATGGTGAGGGGGAGTGGAGAGGAGGTATGTGGAGAGGGTATGCGCATGCGCAGTGAGGGTGGACACGCCGCACACCACCACCACCACCACCGCCGGATTGAGCTCGACCTTAAGATACTTCGCATCTAATAACCCCTGCAGTTTCCTCTTGAGACCGAGATCAAGGGTCAGAGGCTTCTGTCCGTAAGTTGCGATGACCGAAGAATTGATCGCTTGTAAAGGAATTGACTTCTCGCGGAGACGCCGGTCAGTTTTGGACGCTGGAATTATGCTGACTTCTGCTCCAGTGTCCACCAGCAAGCGAAGACCTGTGGTTCTGTCGGTGATGTGGAAGAGGCGGCTTGATGCTTGGCCTTGATGGCCCGCCGCTGTTATTGACGATCGGCCGGAGCGTTTCCCATGCGCCATGAGCAGGGTGGCACACATCTGCGAGCCGCGGCACGAAAACGCCGGTGATAGTAGCATGTGTTCTGCGGTGAAAAGTGGTGCTCGGGCTGGTGGAGGGGCCGTTGCGGAGCAGGCGACGTTAGAGATGGTCAGTGTGGACGAGGCTGGTCATTTAAGTTGCGAATGCTCAGCAAGTGCAGACGCAAGTTGGCAACTTCAGCTGCGAGATCTTTTACCGTTTCTCGAAGGGAATCTGCTTCGGAAATCGGAGAGGTGTGGGTAGCGTTTATGACTGCCCGAGCAACGCCCATCATGTCATCGGCCATTTATGCCAGCTCCGACAGAGTCTTATACAGAGCTGGGACAAGAGCCATTCGCACGGTAGGTGGACGACGCTGTAGAAACAACTCACGTAGTATGGGTGTTTCCGAGCCGTCCGGCTGGTCCCCAAGCAGGTGTTGCAGGTGACGTAGAAACTGTGTGGGACGTCGGTCCCCGAGCTCTTCGTTGCACAGAAGTTGCTGAATGCGCCGATGCTTAGGCGGAACGAGTCGGTGAAGAAGAGCCTGTTTGACTGTCGTATATGGAGTGTCACCAGGCGGGCCCACGAGGATGTCGCGTATTTCAGTCATTGCCCGTGGCGGCAACGCTTCATAGAGGAGCTCATGCTTGCGAACATCTGACATGATGCGATGAATGCGGAACTTGTTCTCGACTTGAATGAACCACAAGGAGGGATCGGCAAGCCACAGCTGTGGTAGCGTTATGGTAGTAGTACCTCCAACAACACCCAAAGAGGGTACATGGCCGGGTGCAGTGGCAGCGGTACCAGTGCTGAGGCCGTCGAGATTCTCAGGCTGCTCCATGGAAGGTCGCGTTCGTAGTCCGGGTCACCAATAAATATAGCACTTTGAAACGCGGTTCCGAAAACACAGCGCGGTTTATTAATGTATCTCCGCCATTGTTCCAACTACCTCTTCCTTCTCCTCAGCAGACTACCCACTACTAGTTTATGTCCCAAGTGTGTCGTGCCAGAAGAAGAAGAAAAGTATGCCACATCGTTATATAGCTTATAAATCGCGAAAATTGACCGTCGGCGCAACGTCTCCTGGTGGGCGTCGTCAACACGAGTGATGGAAAAAAAATCATCACATGATAACGTCATCTTATGGCGCCGTCATGCCGTCACACAACGCGACATCATGTGATGACGTCAGGCCCGTAGCCAGGAATTATTTTTGGGGAAGGGGGGGGGGGGGGCACTTGCTGAAAGCCTCGGCTATTTGCGAAAAATTTTCACTATTTATTTTCGGTAAAACACCATGTATCATAAAAATTTCGGGGGTGGCCAGGCCCCCCCCCCCCCTGGCTACGGGCCTGGATGACGTCCCCACACGACATTGTCGCTTGGTCAAAGGTGAGCCGATCACGGTGGCGGTGCAAAACCATGTAAAGTGCAGAAAGCTTGCAATTCCTCCGATCCTGGAGGCAATGCTAAACCCCGTTAGGTGCAGAAATCTTGACGCTGCTAAATGGTATTCGCATTACTTCTCGGCTATTCCGAATAATAATGCTTTGGTCGGATAAACTACAGAGACGGGAGTGGTCCCGAGCATTATTTCGTGAAGTGCCCCATGCGGTCACTATGTGTTCAACCGTCACCGGTGAAACGAAAACTCTGTTTCAAAATTTCAGTGGACTCTGGAGATCAGTATCGGATAAGTTCTCGAAACGCGACGTCAAAGCCCCTCAGATGAGACCCATGTATGAGATATTTGGACAGGCGTTCTTTCAAACGGCAACGTTAGGTGACGCTTTGCTCCAAATCTTTCATACACACCTCTCCCCCCCCCCCCCCCCCCCCCCCCCACCCCCCCCCCCCC